>NW_017671045.1:153823-254269 GCF_001879085.1 Nicotiana attenuata
CACGGTCATGCTAAACACCAATGTATAGATACTCGTCACCATGCCTATACATCGTACTCGACAATTAGCATGTAGCAAATAAGACTCTACTCCTATTCCCTCAAGCCAAAGTTAGACCAAACACTTACCTCGAATGCTCCAAACTCAACTCAATCCTCTAGTATAGCTTTACCCCTCGAATTCACCACCAAACCGCTTGAATCTAATCACAAATTACTTGAATGTATTAACAAATGCTACTTGAATCAATTCAATGCATGAAAATGAATTTCCCAAAGTTTGTTCAAAAATTTCCAAAATGCCCCCGGGCCCACGTGGTCAAAACTCGAGGTTCGAACCCAAACCCGATTACCCATTCCCCCATGAATTCAGATATATAAGTTATTTTGGAATCGGACCTCAAATTGAGGTCCAAAACCCCCAAATTTAGGAACCCTAGTTCTACCCTAAATTCCCAAATTCCCCCATTAAAATCCTTGTTTTGAAGTTGAAATTATGTTTAAGGATGTTAAGGAGTATAGAAAATCAGTTAGAGATCACTTACCAATCGTTTTGAAGAAGTAGAATCGTTTGGAAAATCGCCTATGTTTTGGGTTTTGAAAAAGTGAAAAATGACTGAAAATCCCGACTGTATATACTGTACTGAAAACCCGGCGCGGACCGCACAAAAATGCCCCGCGGCCGCGCCGAGGAAGGGTGGGGAAACCCCTCTCTGAACCTTCCAGCGCGGACCGGCTGATATGGAACGCGGTCGTGCTGGTTGAATTGGGAGTCATTGGCCCTCTAAACCCAGCCACGCGGACCGCTCGGCTGCCAGCGCGGACCGCGCGGAAATAACCGCGGCCGCGCTGGGGGCCTGCAACACCTGGACCTGCAACACCTGATACTTTTAAGTCTAAGACCTCCCGGGACCTACTCAAAACTCACCCGAGCCCTTGGGGCTCCAAACCGAACATACATATAATCTCAAAAACATACTCCGGACTCATTCGTGCGATCAAATCGCCCAATTAACATCATGAATCATCTATTTGGGTCTTAATACCCATGAATTTCTTTCCAATTCCCATAAAACATTAGGTTAAGCTTTTCTAGCTCAAAACACGTCAAATGACGTCCAAATCTAACCAAACTTTACAGCAATTGCTTAAATCATATTTAAGACTTGTGCCGAGCGTCGAAACCAAAATACGAGCCCAACAGCATAGTCTTCTAAACAAATAACACTTTCAAATTCTTTAATTATTTTCAGAAAACAATTTCACACAACAATTCATTTGTCGGACTTGGGACCTCAGAATTTGATTCCGAGCACACACCCAAGTCCCAAAATTTCCTACGGACCCTCCGGGACTGTCGAATCACGAGTCCGGGTCCGTTTGCCCAAAACGTTGACCAAAGTCAAACTTAATCAATTTAAAACATCAAATTTATTATTTTTCTCACAAGTTCACATTTAAACTTTCCGGTTACGTGCCCGGACTGCGCACACAAGTCGAGGCAACCCCCAAGTGAGGTTTTCACGGCCTCAGAAGTACAAGGTGAGTGGGAAATACGGTGATGACCCTTTGGGTCGTCACATCTCCTCTCTTTCTCTTACGTATCTAGTTCTATAGCTTAACCCTGACTTTTACGATGTAAGGGCAGAACGTAATAGTAATAAAGGAAAAGCAAGGTGCGGTAAGTCAAAACTTTTTGGTCTCCATGTTTCGGTCCCGGAAGAAGCTTATTTTTATCGCTATGAGGCATAAGTAGTGAAAGAAGTAGACCTATAAAGAGAAAAGGAAGCGCTATCCCTCCTACTTATGATTCAATATTTAGCTCGATCTATTCTAGGTGTCTTTTTTACATCAACGGCATCAGCTGGAGCTTGCACCGAATTGCTTACCCGCGGAACTCATTTAACCCGACCCTACATAAGTACCAATGCCCCTTCCCCTTTCACCTCTAGGTAAAACTTCTAGGATGAGCTCTTCTACTCGTAATTTTTCTATTAGAGAGAAAATTCTCGATCCCAGACCAGGCTCTGATCAAGGCTCATAAAAGCATCAACCTCATCCTAAAAGGACTCCTTTAGCTTTGGGGTTGATTTACGTGGCTCAAGACTTTGAGTCAGGAGGTCAGGTGTTCAGAAAGGTGGTGACGCGGCATTGGCATTTTTAGCAAATTCATCAGATAGCTTGCCTTCTTTTCGTTTACGTGGCTACATACTTGTAGCGATCAAAGGGCATATTTATTATTATTTATTATTTATATAAGGAAAAGGTAATTGTATGGGCCTTTTCTTCGAGAACAATCGTGTTAGCGCCTTCGCAGCCTGCCTTTCCATTCTTTGAGTGCAGTTCCTTCTTGAGCCTTTTCTTTATGACTCCTACCGAAGCAAGCTTCTCAAGTGCGGACCTTTCTTCCCACCTTTAAGCGAAGCAAGCCTCTCAAGTGCTGACCTTTCTTCCCCCCTTTGGCGAGCTGACCTTCTTGTGTCACGAGTGATGTCAAACCTCCTTCTTGTCTTCTATTCCGGGAAATGGTATAATAGGTCCCCTAAGTGAAGCCCTTTGGCAGCTGTCCGAGCCTTCCCTTGATTGTGCCTTTAGGCTTTCTTCTTGCTGCTTTGTTTGCACTTTCGAATCCGCTTCTGTAAAGAAAGGAGAAGAGAGAGGCGTTGACTAACTAAGGACGATGATGGAAACTATCCCAGAAAGGTGAGCAAGAAGAGTCTTCACTACTAGCTAGTATTGAAAGAAAATAAGGCCTACCTTCGCTTTGTGCGCTAAGAGCTTTCTTTCCTATAGGATAGGAAGAATGGAATAGGAAGATAAAAGGACATTCTTCAGAGTGAAACTGAACCAGACAAAGGCCCTTCTCTCCGTGATCAACTTCCTTTCGTAGTACCCATACCCCCAGGGGAATTTGAATCCCCGCTGCCTCCTTGAAAGAGAGGTGTCCTAACCACTAGACTATGGGGGTATATTGAATAGACTTTGACTAAGAATAAGGTTCCCTTCTCTTCCACTATATCTCCTTATTGGATTGGTAGGTACATTCCTCTTTCTCTTCTCTTAGTCGACTAGACTTCCCTCACATCCTACTCTTCATTATAGAAGGTTCTTTATTCCAAATACTGGCGAATAACCTTCATTCAATGCTAGCATCTCTCTCAGCTGAAAGAAGATCAACTCTCAAGCTCACCCCTTTTTTGCTTTAGTCAGAAGAGCCTCTCTCCTCCTCGAGTTCTAAATCAGCAAGAGAAGAGGGACCTATAAGACAACAAGGAAGTTTGATTTACATAAAACCTCTTGCAAGAAGATTCTATCCATCAGGTAAAGCCCCTTTGACTAGAAAGTAAATCTCTGTCAAAGACAGATCTAAAGGCTTGAATAGTTAGGAATGAAACTGCCTACGGGAAGAGTGAGCTCTTCCTTCTCACGTTCGGCTACTAAAAAGGAAGGAAGACGGGTGCGACAATAGTAATGCCAAGCCAAAATCTGCTTATTTTCTTCCTCATCTTAGGCATAGATAGAATTCGCTCGCCTGCCCTTGAATGGCCTTTATAGCCTTAAGGCGATCTATCCAACTATCCAAAGCCTAACCCAGTACAGATCTGATCCTAAATCGCTCTCGCTTTGAGCCGGCTAACTCTTTGAAGCCCACTGATGCCTTTTGAAGACCTTCTTCCCTCTACCCTGATGAAAAGAGTTCCAGTGAGCTCGCCAAGGAAAGCAGATTAATTTATCAAACTCTTTCTTCCCAGCTAAGCTAAAGAAGATCTAACCCTCCTCTTCCACTTAGGCCACTTCCTTCTTACCATTTAGCTATTTTCCCCATCGAGAAAGAGATCGAGGATAGGTCGGAAGCTTCTTCCTTCGAAGGACTTTCTCCTTCATCAAATGAATTCTCTCCCATGACCCCATTCAATCAATGCTACCGGGTATTCACTCGCTTATTGAAAATCTTGCCATACCATATTTTCTATTTAGTCGGCACTCTTGTCTGTCGAGTACTTTTAGTAGTCTTGCTCTTCCTTCCTCCATTGCTGAGGTTAGCTCTGTATTTTTGTCGTGTACTTTTTCTCTCTTTCTAATTCTAAGGATTAGTCTTCCGCTAACATAACNAGAATATGCTAAACCTTCTCCAATCTCAACCCTCTAGTTCTTCCAAGCCCTAGGCCTTCCAGCACTTGTCTTTAGATCCAGTCTAGTACCCCCCAGTGACCCGATTTAGGGATATTTTAGTTTTTTGCTTCATGTTTTTGGAAGTTTTTTTCTTTCGTTTTTTGTGGTTTGTTTGTGGAAACATATCCTTAGACAACTGTTGTTTCTCTTGTTATATGAAGATTCTGATCTTAATAGTTTAATTATGTCTATTGATTATTGATAAATTGACTCATGTTCACGTGCAGTTGCCTCAGTGGCCATGAGTAATTATTAAAATCTGGGATTCACACTGTATGCAACTTTTTGATGATGCCAAAAGGGGGAAGAGATATGGTGCTTTACTCTTTATTCTAAATAATGTGATATTTATAACCTAATTAAACCTGGTCCTTGATGATAAGATAAAATTCTAGGTTAAGTGTTGATGGTTAAGCTGAGTCTTACATGTTCTTTGATCAGTAAAAGCATAGAGTTTGTCATCATCAAAAGGGGGAATTTGTTGGCCCAAGAACAGGTGAAGTTTTGAAGAATGACAAATGAACTCAGTCATGGACCAGGTCCATCATGTGAAGCACAGTGTTTGTGAACCTATACATGTGAATGCACGTGAAGGAGATAAGTTCCATTGATCCAGCAGCAATATCTCCTGAACTGATCGGAAAGGTTGCATATGGGTTAAGGAGAGAAAGTCTCCTTATGAGAAGAGAACACAATCTGGATAAAGGATAGGGTTGGAGTTTGTGTTGTTCAAGGACTCAACTTCGATGGAAGATCAGCAATTGAGTCTCAATCAAACTCTAATTACTAACTCATTAAATAACAGTGATTGTTCTCTTTTACAGGCATTGCACAAATGCAGAAGTAAAACTAAATGAGAGCAAAAGGGCGAGGCAATTTTGCAAGCAATTTATGTGAGATTTGAGTGTGCATTCCTGAAGCTACTTGGACGAGATAGAAGAACTAATTCCATTCTGTCTTTCTTTTATTCTAGTTCAATTGTAGTAGGTGATTTAAACTTGTTATCCTTAACCAACGCCTTCCTTGATTCACTCCTTTGCTCTGGGAGCACGGTAATGGCCCCTGCGCCTTCCTTTTTTCAACCTTTTTTGAACTTCTCTAGTGCCTTGTAATTTCCCTAACAATGGTGGCATATGTTTGTTTTTTAGAGCAGCACGGGTTCATGTTTGCGCTGACGGTGGAGCGAATAGGGTGTTTGATGAATTGCCCCGCTTTTTTCCTCATGACGACCCTTCTGATATTCGTAAGAGGTGATTCTGAATTCACTTACCAATTGCTCTTGTTACTGATTATACGTCGCAGCTTGTTGCTGGTTCATTCTTCAATCTCTAAAGTTGTTTGCAAATTGGCAAAATAATAAGGAATAAAATTACAGGCGGAGCCACGATTTCAAGCTTATGAGTTCGAGATTCTTATCGTTTTAAGTTACTAGGTTCTAAATTAATAATTTATACATATTCAATGGATTTTTTTAGACAAATACAGGGTTCGAACCAAAGCTACTGGGTTCGGCCGAACCCTCTCCCGGCACTCTAGCTCCGCCTCTGAATAAAACCAGGATTTTATAGGGTGAAGTATTTACTTTTTTCCACCTTTTCGAGAAAAGAAAATCTACTTTAAAAAAATAGTATATATTAGTAGCTTTGAACTCTGTGAACTTGTTTAGGTTTACTGCACTCCTCTCACGTGGGCCTTGGTATTTTTTTTCTTGGACCAGAATGTGCAAAAGGAAACTAAAACTTGGATTTTTGCTGGAGGAAAGAATGAGCTAATAAGTTACTATTTGAAAATTTTCATGCCATATTAGTAATCCAAGCATAGGACAAATACTGAGATACAAGTTTGAGCTGTAAGTGAGTAAAAACACATGCAGACAATATGTAAAAGCATCGGGATTTCTCTTTTTCTTTTTTGGGCTAAAACACGATTTCTTAATATTTGGAAATTTTTGTTTTGTCGTCTTAGATTGTATTTGAGTGAACCATAATTTTTTTGCAGGTACAAGCCATATGCTATAAAAGGAGATATGGATTCAATCAGAACTGATGTTTTTGACTTTTATAGAGGCCCGGTAAGCTAGAGTTTGCTTGTGATGGTTCTGTAGTTTCTTAGCAAATCTGTTTTCCAATAAATTTTAAAAGCATCCACATTTTGATATTTGTGTAGGGATAAGTGTAAAAGAACATTTAGTTTTGGAGAATAACTAATTTGCCTTAAAAGACAGAATATTTAGTGTTGAAATGAAATGGAACCTGAATGGTGCGGCAGAATAGATACATTGGATTGATGTAGCCGATCTCAATTAATTTGGATTGAGGCAGTCCTGATTGATATATACTTACAAGTATCCCTTACTAGTATAATTTGTCCTACTTTGAATTGAATCATCACTTTGTGTTAAATGCCGACCTCCAAGGACGTCAAACTTCAAAGAATTTGGTGTTTGACCTTACCGAAAGAATCTGGTGTTTGAACCCTTGGCCTTACAGAACCTTTGTGGTGGATCTTCTTTGGTATGCAATGGAGTGGAGCTCCATGTGACAGTTTACTAAGTGTATGGTGTGTTAAGAGCGAGTGAGAAATTTGTTTACAGTAAAGTTGAGCTGTGCAAATATATTCTTGAGTCTGGAAGAGAGACACACTTTGTTAAAACCTTGTGGTTTCCAAATATATTGTTGAGTTCAAGTTTTTGCCCTATGTACGAGCAGTTACCACACTTCTACTTACTAGTTTTTGTATAAAGATCCAGAGAATAGTATCTGGGCTTGTTTAAATTCTTTCTAATGTAGTATGTAATTAAACTTGTGCATTTTTTCATTTTCAAGCATGTTAGTGAGGATTCTAAGCTACCTGACTACATGCGTATATCATTTCAGTTACTAGATAGTTATTACACTTTTGGATATAATTAGCAATGTGGCTCAAGATCGTTCTTTGCCGTCTTGTTCTTGTGCAATATGTTTGTGCAGTTCACTACAAAGCATAGTTAGAACCATATTTTGAGGATGTATAGCTTGGTGACTTTGCAGGGGACCAAGATAATTGATGAATCTAATGATCAAGATACCACAGATCTTCATAAATGTGTTGCATATATTCGTGAATTACTAAACCCAGAACATCCAGATGTAAGTTAAGCTTTTTAACATAACTCTGGAAAGTTTTACCCTTTTCCATGTTTATCAATATGCTATATTCTAATTTATATCCATTAAAAATATCTCTACACCAAATAGTTGCTCAAACTATATCTGCATATTTTCGCTGTGAGATATTTGTACTCTAATTGTTTCTTATTTATGATTATTGCTAATAATAGGTTCACTTAGAATAGATAATTGAAATAAACAATCCATTAGAAAATCTTTCACATGGTGGATCAGATGTACTGCTTATTCGTCATTATTCAATATGGGTTAGTATAAGCTTCATTTATTGCTTCTTTTACTCATTCCTTTAAAATGAAATTGAATCTAGTTACCAGGGACACCATTGCATGCACAATCTTCAAGAAAGTGAGGATATAAATTGGCAAGGTGAAGTAATCATCAATAAATTCAATAAAACCCTTTTAACCCCTTCCTTGTTATCCCCCCAAATTTGCTGCGTGAAAAAACCCTTCTATCCAGATCTAAAAAACGCTCTCAGGCACACTCCCTGAGATTCTTCTCTCTTTTCTCCTTCCTAAGACTCTACCACCCCTATCAAGACCCAAGCTTCCCGCGACCAAACCCCAGTGAAACCCTCCGTCAATCGAGCTCTCATGCGCCCAACGCACGGGCAACACGCCTGTTTTCCGGCGAGATCTCAGCCACGCACCGGCGCGTGTGGCTATTTCCGATGACTATTTCAAACTTTTTTCTTCAGACAACCTCTTATCGAAGCTTTTTCGAGTCTCCCTGTCCCAGTTCCACCAAAATTCGGTGACTTTTTCTTTTTCCGGCCATTAAACCCCACGGGTAGCACTATCTCTCCAGAAGTCCGCTCGACTGCATTATTAAAACCTGTTAGTGTTATGCAATGCGGTATTATTTTGTCTTCGAGTCTCATCTGTACGAGGACTTGAAGATGGATAATACACGCGTCGCTCCCGTCATCTACCATTATTCTTTTCACATCAGTATCTGCAATATGTAAAGTGATAACAAGAGCATTGTAATGAGGGAAAGACAAACCGTCGACATCTGATTTATCAAAAATGATACTATCTTCGAGGTCATCATACCGTTCATGGGTGATCGACCCTTTGAGTTTATGTGTGGTGGTGAACTTGACATGATTGATTACTGCGCCATCGCCCCCACCGATGATCATATGTATAGTGCAAGATGGAGAGGGCAGTTTTGGAGGTTCCTGGGGTTGTTCGCGTCCGCGGGCGAAGTTAGCCTGTCCTCGTTCGCTCAGCAATTCTTTCAGGTGTCCCTGACTTAGCATTCGCACTACCTTATGTCGCAGTCCTATGCAATCTTTGGTCTGTGGCCCCTTTCTTGGTGAAATTCACAGAAAGCATCTAACTGTCGAGTACTGAGGCCGGACCTCATCTTTTGCGGCCATTGCACCGAGTTTTTCTAGTGCGTACACTATTTCTGAAGGAGGAACACAAAATATTTTGAGCAGCTAGGAGTGGAGGCACACCTTTCTCATGTCGATATGGCGCTGCATGTCGATAAGGAGCATCCGTGTGCCGCGGTAGAGGTGGGACAGACGTCCTAACGTGGGGTTGATGCCTTTCTCGGTCGAGACGGGGCCCTGACTGATCTCTTCGACCATCGTTGCGATGATCTTTCCTTGCTTCAGTTTGAACTGACTTCAACCATTGGGTCGGACCGTTAAGATCGTCCTCGTCGGCTCTTACTTCGGTGCAGTAGGCGTTATGGATTTCTTCCCAAGTGGTTGGAGGGTATTTCATGAGCTTGCTTAGCAATTTCCTATTCGCTCTTGACCCGTTCCTGTTTAATCCATTCTGGAAGGCTGCTACTGCCATTCCCTATGACACATCTAGTAAGCTCATTCTCACCCTATTGAACCGAGCTAAGAAGTACCTGAGTCCCTCGCCGTGCATCTGTCTTACGGAAAATATGTCGTTTACCCCGGCTTCTGAATTTTTGGCTCCTGCATGGGCGGTGATAAATTTGCCTGCCATTTCCTCGAACGCTGCTATCGAACGTGCCAGTAGTTGAGAGTACCATGTCAGAGCTCCCCCTGTTAGGGTTTCACTGAACTTTTTCAATAGCACCGATGGTACCCGCTCTTTTGAAAGATCGTCACCTTTTACCGATGTGACGTAGTGGATGATATGATCTTCTGGATTGGTAGTACCATCATATATCTTTAGGTAGGGTGGCATTTTGAAGGTTTTTAGAATGGCGTAAAGGGCCGCTTCTTCATTGTATGGTTGCTCGATGAATCGGCCAACGTCCCATTTTGGCAACAACTTTGGGGCGCCTAGTATTTTGTCAACCCTCTCTTGGTGTTCCTTCATCTGGTCACGGAGTGCCTTATTCTCGTTTTCCATCTTCTCCATTTTCTTTAACACGGCTGCAAGCGTATCGTTACCTGTATCATCAGCAAAATGAGTGCTACCTGTACGGGGGCACCTTGCTCATCAGCATTTGTCGTGACATCTGCACGTGCCACATTCCTGTTATCCCTTTGGGCGAGTTTATCAAGTATGTTGTTCAGAGTACTTGTTAGCCATTCTTCTAGCAGCCTTCTCACTGCTGGTGGTGCCTCTCCTCTTGCAGATGTGGAGGCTTCCTTCTCGCGCAAAACAGTTACGCTTTCGTACGGGGGAGGTGAAGCGTCTCCCCTAGGTGTGGTGTTTGGTGTCCCATTTTCGTTATCTTCCCTGCTGTCTTCATTAATGGTGTTCAGGAGGTTGGTTGTGACGCCTACTATTGATTTTTGCCTTGCATCTCCTTTCCCTGCCATTGTTAATTTGTGAAAAGCTAGGAAGAGGTGATTATCCCCTTCAAGCGTCTAGATGAGACTAAGATCTTAGCTAAAGAAATCCCCACAGACGGCGCCAAATTGTTTGACCAAAAGATATTGAAACCTTTTTGATTAAATCAATTAATGAAGATGAAGAGGTAAATCTCAGCCAAGTATAATAAAATCTAGATTAAATGATACAAGAGATGAACAAAGTGAATAATGATTCCTAGTATGTCGGAACCAAATGATTAAGCGTAAATGTCATAACTTCAAATGTAGAAAAAATATTGCAATGAATGCGATTAACCAAGGTAAAAGATGATGTATGGATCTCAGAACTGTAGTAAGCAAAATTATTATTTTTGTATTCACTTTCCGATCCCCTTCTACCAAATGTTCTGCCCCTATTTATAAGGGACAATCCCCTTTTAAACCCTAAAAAGGTATAAAATGAAGAATATTCGAAAAGCATATTCCTAATGTCTCCTACTACGCTTACACTACTGAAGACGTCGTACGTTCGCTAACCATTGTCGGTCGTCACCCTTTTTAATAACCAAAAGACGCGATATCGTAAGGCTCTCGTTCCTCGCCGTACTCGGTAGTGGTCGTGGTCGTCCAAATTTGGACCTATACAGCCGGGACCCACCGTCGTGGACCGTGAGGGGTGCCTAACACCTTCCCCTCAAGGTTATTTCGAGCCCTTACCCAAGTCTCTAGTAATGCAAACCGGTTTTATGAGTTACTTGCTTTAGGTGCCCTAAGGCACCTTAGATCCGTTAGGTGGCGACTCTTCAAATTCAAATACCCAATTCCCAAAAGGAAATGAGTTGTTCCCAATGAATGTCGAAACCCGGACTCCGCGAGGAAAAAGGGGGGCGCGACAGCATGGCGACTATGCCGGGGATATTTTCGGCTCTTACCATAACGAACTTATTTTCCTGAATTAGTCGTAAGCATGTTTATTTCTTTCAACACATGTGCACCCTTTCCCTTTTCCCCCCTTTACTTGGATTTAATTGCTTATTTTCAAGCATTTATGATTTCTTTTATTTCCCGAAACTGACTTGTCTCCTTATTTTCTTTTTGTAACTGTCTTTCAATTATTTATCATTTGTTTTAAAACGTGCAAATACTTGACAACATGCTATTTATTGTTGCATAAATCATGCTCAACATCATATTCCACTTGTGAGTAATCAATCCTATAGCAACGCTCGATGAGTGTTTGCGCTCTTCCTATATATCACCCTTTTAAATTAGGAAAGGCGTATTTGTGGTAAAACTAGTCGATCAGCGATGCGTTCGACAGTTCCGTGCCTTTCCCCCTCAAGAGTTGTGCTTGGGAGTCCCAGTCTAGAACTCTATAGCAACCTTACTATGATCAATTGTGCATGCATCATGGTCAAACCTAGCCGGGTTAATATGTTGTCCACACAATAACCTTTTAAGACAAGCCTCACCCAAAAGTCCATAGGGTTTTCCACAATCCCAACGAACGCAACCACGATTGTGTGGATTAATTTTGGAGAAATAACTGCCAATATGCTAATCATTGTTGTATAAATAGACGAACCTGGAGGTGGAAAGGGCCTAACCTATATTTGTTTTGCAGAAAATGAGGCACGAACTCCCCAGGTTCGACATGGTCGGTAGCATACCTTCACTTTTGCTAGATTGGTGGAGTGATGTTCCTTCAAGTGACCAAAATCATATGAAACGAGTCTTAGGAAATTTGCCTTCTCTATTAGATCTTCAGCCAAACAATGTTGATCGAGGCTGCTACCATGTTTTGGGACAAAGAAAGGGCTGTGTTCCGCTTTGGAGACATAGAAATGACCCCCCTCTTGGAAGAAATATGGGGATTTGCTGGGCTACCTTGGGATAGCCCTGGTTTATTAGCACCAGAAAATCGCACCACTAGAGGGTTTCTGAAGATGATGGGGTTAAAAAAGAATGATGACTTGGAGTGCTTAAAGAACTCCTACATACCTTTCGACTTCCCCTATGAACAATACGGTCACAACAGCTCTTACCGTATTTTTGATGATGAATTCTTCATAACCTCCTTGGGTTGGATTCATCGCAGGGCCTTTGTGTTCATTGTATGTTTCTTGGGCATGCTGGTGTTCCCGATCCAAAGGGATAGAATCCATACCAGGCTGGCCATGGTGGCCAAAACTTTGATGGATGGGATCGAGGGGCAGACATATACCATTGTCCCTATGATCATTGCAGATATGTACCGGGCCTTGGAACGCTGTCAGAAGGGATTCAGATTCTTCGAGGGTTGCAATTTACTGCTGCAAGTTTGGTTGCTAGAACATCTCCAAAAGGGTCAATACCGTCAGGAATTTCCGCGAAGGCCGTGGAATGGTCACATAGCATTTCATCATCCCAAGAGAATGACTTATATTCCAGACATGTTTGCTCAACCTAAGGATGCTGTAGGATGGGTGCAGTTTTTCAACAAGTTAACTGAGGACCAGGTTCAATGGATGTTAGAGTGGTTCCCCACCGATGAGTTCATCATTAGATCCAGGGATGTTCCACACTTGGTGTTGATTGGGTTAAGGGGAATATACCTTTATGCTCCCCTCAGGGTTTTGAGACAGGCAAGAAGGAGACAGGTCATACCGCGAGTCGATAAAATGAGTCACTTCATAGCCGATTTTTAGGGTGACGCCATCCCATATAAGAATAAAGCACAACACATGTGGAACTTAAAGATTATCGTGGAAAAGGATACCATCGAGCCGGATCGATATCACGCAGATCACACATACTTCTACCCCTCATGGTTGGATAATAACATAGCAGGAATCTTCGAGCCAAGGGTTGGTCCAGGAAATAGGGTCATAGACGAGGTTGCCGAAGCACAGGTGAAGTATAACAAGTTGCGCAAAAGAATTCGTGAATCTGAAGCTGAGCATATGGAGCAGCATAAGGCCGACATGGAAATTATCAATGAGTGGAAAGAGAGAGCTGTTAAATCCAGCGAGAGGTTGGAATATCTAGAGTACAGTCTAATGGAATTGGAAGGAAAAATGAGAAAGAGAGTCACCGATTACCAGAACGCTGAAGGAAACGAAGGAGGACACTTGGCAAGGGCATTCTTACTGCTGAACCTGCGCGAACTGGGGGAACTGATCGACAAGAGCATCCAGTCTGGAGAGGGTCCTTCTGGGACCAAGTAGATTAGGTTTACTCGCTATTTAAAATGTAATAAGGCCAGGTGCCATTAGTAACATTATCTTATCCGGTGTCGTTTTGGGGTCATTTATTTTTACATTAATAAAATGAGGCAATTATTGGCACTGTATTTCTCCAAATATATTTGTCGCTAGGCCTACCTCGGGCACGACGAGGCTCCCAAATTAGGATGCGAATTTATATTCCCGCAATATGTGTTTAAATACCGCAAACTTTTCAGAACCCTTACTGACTTGTTTACCTTTTGTTTTTCTTTATGCTTTACTATTCCCATCCCCAAGGTTGGTTCACATATACTGGCATCATCAGCATATCACACCAGATCTAGAGGCCCTCCACCTCCTCCTCCTCCAAGTAATACGAGAAGCAGAGGAAAAGCTAAGATGGATGACTTAAGTGGTTTCGAACGGAAAATGCGGAGGATGCGGAAACTTCAGACGGTCGGAGTACTCCGGCACCAAATGACTTGGTTTTGCGGTTGGAACAAAAGATACTGGAGTTACAGGGGGGACTTGAGCAGGTCCGCAACTTAGAAAACCTATCCCTCACCCTGAACGTCCCCGATATCAAACAACAAAATACCAAAAACCTAGCGCCTCCCCAAAATACACCAAACCAGCATCCACAAAACCCTTCCGCACCACATCAATATGCAACTCCACCTCAAAAATTCAGCCCCTTATCGATACCAACTCCACCACAACACCATCATCAACCAATCCAATACCCACAAGCCACCACCTATCACACTCCTCAGAACACACCACAACCCGTTCCCGATACTCAAAACTCAACCAACGATCACCACTACACCCAAGTCCCTGGCACTCACTAAAACAACCCTATATATGTGAAAACCGTACCTTACTCTACTCAACCAATCTCCTATACTCCAGAATCCGCCGAGAAGGACCTACTCATCAAGAACATGGCCGAGGAACTCAAGAAACTGACAAGTCGAATTCAGGATGTCGAAGGAGGCAAAGGGATAGAAGGTCTAAATTATGAGGATCTATGCATACAACCAGACGTGGAACTGCCGGAGGGTTACAAACCTCCTAAGTTCGACATGTTTGACGGATCAGGTGATCCAAGGTTCATTTGAGAACTTACTGTGATAAGCTCGTAGGGGTAGGGAAAGATGAAAGAATCCGAATGAAGCTCTTCATGAAAAGTATTACCGGAGATGACCTGTCCTGATACATAAGCTAGAACCCTAAGAAGTGGGTCAACTGGGTAAGCATGGCACCAGAATTTATGGACTGATTCAGGTTCAACACGGAGAATGCACCGAATGTCTTCTACATCCAGAATTTAAAGAAGAAGCCAACTGAGACCTTCTAAGAGTATGCTACTCGGTGGAGGTCAGAAGCAGCCAAGGTCAGACCAGCACTAGAAAAAGAACAAATGAACAAGTTCTTTGTTAGGGCACAGGACCCACAGTATTATGAAAGGCTAATGGTCATTGAGAATCACAAATTTTCCGATATCATCAAACTCGGAGAAAGGATTGAAGAAGGTATCAAAAGCAGGATGGTAACAAATTTCAAGGCACTACAGGCCACAAACAAAGCATTGCAATCAGGCGGCATATCAAAGAAGAAAGACGTGGGGGCAGTAATGGTGGCTCAAGGCCCAAAATCTCCACTCACATACCAAACACCTCCACCTACATACCAACCCTCATCTCCTAAATATTCTCAACCCGCCACCGCCTATCCTACTTATAACACCCAGTCAACCTACTACCATTCACCTCCAACTCGTCCAAATTATCAGAAACCCCGACCTAACTTTAACTGCAAACCACCTAGACAATACACCGATATTTCTGAACCCATCGACCAGCTGTATGAAAAGTTGAAGGTCGCTGGTTATGTCACTCTTATTCCTGCTGTGGCAGTGGAGAACTCATCTCAATGGATCAACCCAAACAAAACTTGTGCATATCATTCCGGTATGAAGGGGCACACCATTGATGAGTGCCGAACATTGAAAGATAAAATCCAGACATTGATTGAAAACAAGGTCATACATGCAAAAGAAGTCGCGCCCAATGTCCGCAACAATCCTCTCCCAGATCATAGGGGTGATGAGGTACATGTGATAGAGATAGATGAAGAATAGGATCTTGAGGGGTCAATCAGGCTTATCCGGGAAGGCGATGATTTTAAACCCACAGTCACACTCACTCTTATAGACGCAGCTGCCAGTCAAGGTTAAGGTAACCACATCAGTTCCATTTAAGGTAGAGGTAGCTCCACCTGCAGCCACATCAGTTCCATTTGAGGTAGAAATGGCCACACCTTTCACAGTGACAGTATCAACCTCACTTTCTTTCAATTCCAAAGCCATACCTTGGGATTACGTTGCCGAAGCTAGGCAAAAGGGAAAGGCAAAGATGGAAGAGATGCTGCACAAGGAATGACTAGAACGAGAAGGATCTACACATCTAAACACTTGGGAGGATCAAGCAAGGAGGCTGCTACTAAGCAACCTGTCATTGAAACGGGACCAGATGATCTTTGGAGGAAAGTGCAGGCGAGGGAATACACCGTTGTCGATCACTTGAACAAAACCCCCGCTCAGATATCTATCTTGTCACTATTGCAAAATTCAGAGGCGCACAAGAATGCTTTGATGAAGGTGTTGAATGAAGCTTATGTGCCTAACAATATCACATGTGGAGAAATGGCCAACATGGTAGGGCAAGTGCTGAAAAGTCATAAGATTACCTTCAACGAGGATGAATTACCACCCGAATGTTTAAGTCACAACCGGGCATTGCACATCATGGTGCAGTTTGAAGATAAATTCGTTGACAGGGTCTTGATAGATGGAGGTTCAAGCCTCAATATTTACCCATTGTCTACTCTGAAAAGATTGGGCAAAGGTTTTCATGAGATATGGGCAATAAGTATTAACGTGAAAGCCTTTGATAGGTCTCAAAGGGCCACGATTGGGGAGATTAATCTTTGTCTGCAGATGGGGCCAACTTGGTTCGATGTTGAATTCCAGGTGCTTTATATATCAGCTACATACAATCTTCTGTTGGGTCGACCTTGGATACATGCCGTTGGGGTTGTGGCTTCCACACTACACCAGGTCGTGAAGTTCGAATGGAACCATCAGGAGGTGATCATTCACGGAGATGGGAGTAACCCTATTTACACCAGTCAAACCATCCGGTTATCGGGAACAGAAGAAGGCTAGGAGGGGAAACTTATCACCACATCGAACATGTCAATGCCGTTGAGAAAGACAAATGGTGGGGTAACAAAATAGAAAGCATACTAGCATGGTCTGGGTATGACCCGGCAAAGGGCTTGGGAAGAATCTCCAAGGCATTACTAAAGCTATACAGCTGAAACGTCATGGTACAACCTTCAGGCTCGGATACCAGTATACATGGCAAGAGTATGATGACTGGTTGCCTCCATAGAGTGGTCCTTATTACCCTCTCGAGCAACCAGTGCCACATCTGGGTCAGACTTTTCACCAGGCTGATACAATATGGGGAACGACAGAAGAAGAAGCTTTAGTTGGGCTGTGGAATTTGTTCCTAGAGGACGAGGACATGGATTGTAGTGCGATAATTGAGGAGGAGGAGGAAGAAGGCCTCACCATTCAGACCGTGGAGAAAGGATCCGTTCCCAAGAATTAGACTGCCACACCATCCCGGGCCCGCCGAGTTTCTGGGTAGCTTGGCAATTAGCCTGATTTGTTTCTATAGCAATGCTAGGCATTTAAGATATTTTCAATAATTCTGTTTTAAAGACTCACTTGTTTCAAAATAATTGCTCGATTCATCGAGTCATACTTGTTTTGGATGTTTTCAATTTCTAATCAATGCATTGTTATTTATTATTCATTATTATCTTTCACACTTTTCTTTCTGCAACGTTATTATTACTTTTCCTGATGAACTGATGACTGTGATATGTAATGAGACAACACAACATAAGGATAGTGACTCGGAGGAAGAAGATGAAATACCTGAGGAAATTGTCCGAGAGGTGGAGGACTTTGAGAATAAGCCTAAGTCTAACCTGGACGAAACCGAAGCAGTAAATTTGGGAGACGCCGAAACCATCAATGAGACTCGCATAAGCATTCACTTATCACCGACATAGAAGGAGGAGTACATTCGTTTCTTGAGGGAATATGAGGATATCTTTGCATAGTCATATGATGACATGACCGGTCTAAGCACATCCATAGTGGCTCACAAGTTGCCTACCAATCTAATGGGTCCGCCGGTGAAGCAGAAACTCAGAAAGTTCAAACCAGATATGAGCCTGAAAATCAAGAAGGAAGTCACTAAGCAAATCAAGGCCAAAGTCCTCAGGTTAGTCGAGTACCCAACCTGGCTAGCCAACATTGTACCAGTTCCGAAGAAAGATGGGAAAGTCAGAGTATGTGTTGACTATCGAGACTTAAATAGAGCAAGTCCCATTATGTGTTGACTATCGAGACTTAAACAGAGAAAGTCCCAAGGATGACTTTCCGCTGCCAAATATACACATCCTGATCGACAATTGCGCCAAGGATGAGCTCCAATTCTTTGTAGATTGCTTCGTAAGTTATCACCAGATCTGGATGGATGAAGAAGATGCAGAGAAAACAGCTTTCATTACACCATGAGGGGTGTACTGCTATAATATGATGCCATTTGGTCTAAAGAATATTGGGGCTACTTACATGAGAGCCATGACAACCATCTTCTATGATATGATACACAAAGAAATAGAGGTGTATGTTGACGACATCATTATCAAATCCAAGAGGGCCGCAGATCACATAGCGGATTTGAGAAAGTTCTTTGACAGGCTAAGGAGGTACAACCTAAAACTAAACCCCGCAAAATGTGCATTCGGGGTTCCCGCAGGAAAGCTGTTGGGATTCAGCATCAGCCGTCGAGGGATCGAGTTGGACCCGTCCAAAGTTAAGGCTATTCAAGAGTTACCGCCACCAAAGAGCAAGAAGGACGTGATGAGCTTCCTGGGACGTCTCAACTATATCAGTCGCTTCATAGCACAGTCCACATCATATGTGAACCCATCTTCAAGATGTTGAGGAAAGATGCTGAAACAAGTTGGACCGAAGATTGTTAGAAGGCTTTCAACAAAATCAATGAGTACCTGTCCACACCACCAGTCCTAGTCCCGCCAGAAACTGGGAGACCTTTGCTACTCTATCTATCTGTATTAGATGGAGCTTTCGGATGTGTTTTAGGACAACATGACGAGACAGGGAGAAAGGAGCAAGCCATGTACTACTTGAGTAAGAAGTTCACACCTTATGAAGTATGATACTCTCTGCTAGAGTGCACTTGTTGTGCTTTGACCTGGACAGCTCAGAAATTGAGGCATTACTTCTGTGCCTATACCACATACCTCATATCCAAGATGGACCCTCTAAAGTACATCTTTCAGAAGCCCATGCCGACAGGAAAATTAGCTAAATGGCAGATACTGTTAAGTGAGTTCGACATCATCTATGTAACTTAGAAGGTAGTCAAAGGATAAGCATTGGCAGACCACCTTGCTAAAAATCCTATGGGAGGAGAATATGAACCTTTGAAAACGTATTTTCCCGTCGAAGAAGTATCATTCGTAGGAGAGGACATTACCGAAGCTTACGACGGTTGGAGGATGTTCTTCGATGGCACCGCAAAATTCAAAGGAGTGGGCATTGGAGAGTTTTTGGTATCAGAAATAGGTCAACACTACCATGTATCTCCGAAGCCTAGGTTTCCATGCACCAACAACATGGCGGAATATGAGGCTTGTATCATGGGGCTCAATCTGGCCATCGATACGAATATGCAGGACTTACTGGTGATTGGAGATTCGAATCTTCTGTACATCAGGTTCAAGGAGAATGGGCTACGAAGAACACCAAGATACTATCATACTTGTATCGCGTGCAGGAATTGATGAAAAGATTCACAAAGATAGAATTCAAACATGTACCCAGAATTCAAAATGAGTTCGCAGATGCACTGGCCACTCTAGTATCAATGATACAACATCCAGACAAGAATTTCATTAATCCCGTCCCGGTGAGGATCCATAATCGACTGGCTTATTGTGCTCATATTGAAGAGGAGATGGATGGAAAGCCTTGGTTCCACGAGATCAAAGAATACTTGACATGAGGAGAATATCTAGGGCAGGCAAACTACACTCAGAAACGCACGCTTCGGAGGCTATCCAATCACTTCTTCCAAAGCGGAGGGACCCTATATAGAAGAACCCCTGATCTAGGGTTGTTAAGGTGCATTGACGCAAAGGAGGCTTCTAGATTGCTCGAAGAAATACATGTCGGAACTTGTGGACCACATATGAACGGTTTTATTCTAGCCAAGAAGATACTTAGAGCTGGATATTTTTGGATGACCATGGAAACGAATTGCATCCGGTACGTACAGAAATGCCACCAATGTCAGGTACATGCAGACATAATAAGGGTACCACCTAATGAGCTCAACGCAACAAGTGTACCTTGGCCTTTGCTGCCTGGGGAATGGATGTCATCGGTCCGATCGAGCCCACTACTTCAAACGGGCACATGTTTATTTTAGTGGCCATTGACTACTTCACAAAATGGGTAGAGGCTGCATCCTACAAAGCTGTAACGAAGAAAGTCATCGCAGACTTTGTCAATGATCGTATTGTTTGCCGATTTCCTGAGTCCATTATCACTGATAATGCCTCCAATCTCAATAGTGACCTGATAAAAGCCATGTGCGAAACCTTCAAAATCAAGCACAAAAACTCTACAGCATACAGACCTCAGATGAATGGAGCCGTAGAAACCGCCAACAAGAACATCAAGAAAATACTAACAAAGATGGTAGAAGACCACAAACAATGGCATGAGAAGTTACCCTTTGCCCTATTGGGGTACCGCATTACAGTCCGCACGTCAACTGGAGAAACTCCCTATTTATTGGTTTATGGTACCGAAGTTGTCATTCTAGCCAAGGTAGAAATCCCTTCTTTAAGAATCATACAGGAAATCGAACTCAGCGATGCATAATGGATAAGGAGTCGCTACGAGCAACTGGCCCTCATAGATGGAAAAAGAATGAACGTAGTATGTCATGGCCAGCTTTATCAGAATAGAATGTCCAGAGCTTTCGACAAAAGAGTTAAACCAAGATAGTTTTCACTAGGACAGTTGGTACTGAAGACGATCTTCCCACATCAAGACGAAGCCAAAGGGAAATTCTCTCCCAACTGTCAAGGTCCCTACATAGTTCACAGGGTGCTAACAGGAGGAGAACTCATACTTGCAGAAATGGACGGAGAAGTCTGGCCAAAACCAATTAATTTAGACGCAGTCAAGAGATACTATATTTAGACTGTTTACATTTCTTCATCTTATGTGACTGAACTATGCTTGACCTAATTCCTGTTTAAGAGGGGATACATAGGCAGCCCTGTGGGTTCGGTCATATCATAATAAAATTTTCATTTTCCCTCAGAACCAGGAACTGGGGCAGAATTTTAAGGAGGACCCTCAAAATTCCGAAGCAAGTCCAGCCGACGCCATCATATGCCAGAAAGTCAGAAATTGGTTAAGAAACTGGGGTAGAATTTGGAGAAGGATTCTCAAAATTTCGGAGAAGGTTCAGCAAGTTTTGTCGCACGCAAACGACCGAAGGATCATTTACGAGAAAGCTGCAATGTCTCTGAAATGTGTTACAGTCACTAGTTCATCTAAAATTACTTGATATTTCACTATGTTTTCTAAAATAACTCTACATTTATCAATAAGTGCATATTTTCAAAAACTTTATTTCCGTGATAGCCATGTGTTATCCAGGGCAACTCAAACAAGGCCTCCAAAACAGAGCGGAGCAAAGCCAACATACAGAGGCACGAACCAACCTCCCCTTACAAAACTCACAATTTTCCTTTGGATGCAGGCATGATGAGTATAACAGAAGTATTCGCAAATATACACATATCAAAGTCACTATCAATCAAGCCGCCAGGCGCAAATATATCTCCAGCTAAGAAAATACTTTACTCCTATTTGTTACCTGTTCACTGCATAAGGCTAAGCACTGCCTTCTCTTTGCATGAGACTAAGCCATATCTCAAATCTTGCATGAGGCTAAGCTCTGCCTCCATATTTGCATAAGGCGAAGCACTGCCTTCTCTTTGCATGAGACTAAGCCCTGTCTCAAATCTTGCATGAGGCTAAGCCCTGCCTCCATATTTGCATAAGGCTAAGCACTTCCTTCTTTTTGCATGAGACTAAGCCCTGTCTTAAAATTTTGCATGAGGCTAAGCCCTGCCTCCACACTTGCATAAGGCTAAGCACTGCCTTCTCTTTGCATGAGACTAAGCCTTGTCTCAAATTTTGCATGAGCTTAAGCCCTGCCTCCACACTTGCATAAGTCTAAGCACTGCCTTCTCTTTGCATGAGACTAATCCCTGTCTCAAATCTTGCATGAGGCTAAGCCTTGCCTCCACATTTTCATAAGGCTAAGCACTACCTTCTCTTTGCATGAGACTAAGCCCTGTTGATCACGCCCAACTATGCCTTATAAAAAGGACAATGCGGTCGTTGCAAATATAATCCGGTTTATAAGTCCGGAGTCGAATCCCACAGAGAACTAAGGTTTAGCTACAGCTGTTCACTATCACCAAGAAGACAAGCTTGAACAATTCCTAACTTATAGATATTAAGATTCTTCTGTTTAACTAATTAACTAACAAATTAAAATAGTAAATTAACAACTAACGATACTGAGGGTTAGAGAAAAGATTAAGGAGGTCTAGAGTTATGATTTCCCCAATTGTCGGAATCCTTCCCGCTATGTCTTGTATAATTTCGCCTAAGTATTCTCTACCGATCATGAGCACTCTTATTACCGTAAATCTCTCCCGATTAATTACGATAATTTACTAGACGCACTCTCCCGAGCTACGCTAGCTAGCTTTTAATACAGCTCACTTCAGATCGCACCCAAGGCTTCGTTATCCCTAATCCCACCTTTAAACCCTCGGTTATTGATCCCTCATATACTCTGGGAGTGGTGTTGTTCAACAATTACCTAAATATGCACTCTCTCCCGAGTTATGCATACTAAATAGGCACAGCTAATTGAGAGCTCTTCAATCAACCAGAATATAAACGTAGTTGAACAAATAGAGAAAAGCTATGGCTCAATTATATAAAAACATAACAAGAATTTATCCTACAAAAGGTTCTATCAAATTCTAGATAACAAATTAGCTATTCATAATAGTATGTAAAACTACAATACTAAAAGTCATAACCAACAATGAAAAATAGGAAGAGGAAGGAAAAAACTCGTAGAACAATTCTCCGCCTTGCTCCCAATGTGTTCTTGCCTCCAAGGGTGTTGACTAACCCTAAAGTAGTGTCTCTGCCTCCTTAGGTCTAATTTATGTCCAAAATATGTCCCATGTCCTTTCTTGGCCGGCTTCCTTGGTTTAATATAGGGTTTAGGGCTTAAAATCCCGTATTTTGCACATAAGTCCCTGAAATTTCCGCCTCCTGCCGCGGTTTTGCCGCGGTCGCGGTGGAACCGCGGCCAAACATGCCCTCTGATTCTTCAATTGTCCGCGACCATCTTCTACCGCGGTTCTGCTGCGGTCGCGGTGGAACCGCGGTTTTTCACCCTGTTCCGTTTGGAATTTGAAAAAACGTAAAACATGAAAGTTGTAGCCCTTTGAATTGGCTTTCCAACCATATATTGGGCAGCCCAAATGGAGTTCTGAGCAAAAAGTTATGTCTATTTTACTAGACAGTACGCAATATGCCTCCTCAAGTCTTCGTTCGTACTTAATTATCAAATTTGACCCCCGAACACGATCCCGGCTTAATTCCTTGAGATTTTACTCAGACTTCAAAGCTTCAAATCACTTAAATTCATTCCAAACATCTATACACAATTACTGCAAAACACTAGCGATTAAAGCGTAAACTCAATTAAAGTGCAGTAAATTCGAGTGTAATAAACGACTAAAATATGCAATTATAGCCTATCATCAACACCCCACACTTAAACCATTGCTCTTCCTCGAGCAATCAAACTACACTTTTCTTATAGACACGACCTTTTTAAACAATTCTCCTAACTCATCACACCAAGAGTATTTAAAATAGATTAAGCACAAAAGCGTAACATCTTCACCTCAAAATTTGACTCACAAGTACCACACGTTATTCACAACTCACCCACTTACTCTAATATAGAGGTCACTGACATTGCCTTTCCTTCATGAATCAAGTGCCATCACACAACAAAAGAGAGTAGTCCCACACAATAAAATTTAAGAACACTTAGGAACTCAAGATAGAAAGAATTCACTCACTCTCAGGAATAACATTCATATGCCACAAAAGGTGCACCATAAGCTTGCCCGTAGTGTACTACTCCACTAATCGAGCTCATTCAATCTTGGATCAATTAGGACTTTATTTGGTTGTAATGCAGGCTACGGGACGGGTAGGATACATTTAGATATAAGAGTGACTACACCTCCCTAAGCACTTTAATACATACATTTTAACATTTAAACCCCATACTTATGTCAAACCAAAACTCCACCTTCACATCAATGTATATTACTCCATACTTCTTTAAGCACACTTACATCAAGAGCCACCACTTATCAAGGAATTGTTTTTTTTTAACAACAATCCAGCTATTTTTTTTTCAATTCAAGTGGCTTTTACTTTTTTAAAACAGTGCACCTTTCTCCTTATTTCATTAGTTCCACTCAAAAGCCAAACCAACCACCCCACACTTTAACTTTTACAAAGTTCATAAACAATTCAAGTGCTCATGAGAGGTTTCAATGGTTCAAATAGATGGTTAATTCGAACAAATGGGTAAGGCTTGTAATGTGGTTTCCAAAGAAACAGGATCACAGGCTCGAAGGGGTTAACTACGATACATAATAATTAGGCGGGTAAAATATACATATCTGGCTCAACAAAGAAATGCCTATATCACTTCCTAGACTGAATAAAACTACTATTTCGCTTTGCAAACACACGGGGCAAGTTCTAGGCATCAAATGCAATGCACAGAATATCACAAAACCTTACACACACATGGCACATAACTCACTCAGGATTGGATTCACCAAGACTCCCTAGTTAGAGCAGTTAAGCAAATTTAAAATCATACAATTTAAGGTACTTATACAAGAGTCAAAAACTGAGCCTAAGCGTCACAGCCAAAGTACTCACTATGCTCAAGGCATAATAAAGTCAAGAGATATTACTTCAATTCAAAACTCAACACAATGGCTCCTATTCCTAAAAAAAAATTAACTACACCCGGTTCAAACAAAACTCTTGGAAAAGAACCGCGGCACAAAGAAAAACCAAGGGGGAATTATTACACTACCTAACAAAAGAAAATCTTTTTTTTAGACTTAAATCCCTCAAGAAAATTGTCTAATAGATCCATCGTCGGGAAAATTCCAATCTTTTTATAAAAAAAAATTATTAAACTAACACAACTAAAATAGCATAGAAAGTCACCCAGACGATCTCCTCACCCACACTTAAAATTTTGCATTGTCCCCAATTCACACCATAACTAATAAAAAGGGTAAAAGAGACTCCCTGGTAGGCCAAAGGCCGAAGCACTACAGCTCCTGGGGTACTCAGACTTCTCCCCAACTTGGTCCTTCGTGCGGGTACCTCACACTTAGTTCCAACCATTTGGTTTGTTGGTGCATCCTTCCAATACCTTTGCTTTCCATGCTCCTAGAAAATAAAAAATTGACACTACAAAAATAATATAATAAAAAAAATATAAAAAATAAAAGAAAGCAATAAAGCTGGGTTGCCTCCCAACGAGCGCTTGATTTAACGTCGCGGCACGACGTGAATCACTTTCTACCTCCACTTTGAACTTATGAATCGGACCCCAAGTTTTGATTCTGCTCTATGATCATGCTCCTGGGGTGGTAGAACGAATCTGGCTGGCCCAATAAAATAATGTAGTATTCTGCACTTCTTGGCCTTTAGATGAGGTGTGTAATCCCGATTTTCTGGCAAGAAGAATTCCGGAATTTAAGCACTTTGTTCCTCATTCCTCGACTCCTCAAATGGCTCGGACGACTCTATTTCCATATCATCATCTGAATACAATGTGGAAAAATGCTTGGAGTGAGGACCAATGGGCTCAACTACATGAACATTGGGACTATCTACATTCTCAACACTAATGACAATAGAGTCAACTAAATATGTATCCTCAATATCTTTGGTTGACTCTAGTATCTCTTCTACAACATCGACATCCTCAAAATCTAGTGTGATTGATTGTTGGTGTTCTACTCTAGCCTCCTCCTCTAGCTCATCAATTTCTGTATCTAATTCACGCTCTTCTTGGATACTATTCACAATATTGGCTTGTTGAGCATTAAAAACTTCAACCAGTTGACTCATGTGAACTTTCAAGTTGTGAATAGTTTCCTCCTGCCTTTCTATCCGCAGTAGTAATTTACTCTGTTGTTCCAAAATGCACTTTAACATATCTTCGAGCTTCTTTAGGTCAGCTTCCCTAGGTTCTTTGTTCCTATTAACTTCACCAGAAAAAGAAGAACCATCAAAGTAAGGGGTTGGGGGAAGGTAAGAAATATAAGCACAACCGTGAAAGTGACCATCTTGACCACCACACATATCACACACATTCCACACATAAGATTGAGTTGGTGCACAAAACTCGCTCTCAGGAATATTTTGATAATTTTGCCCTGGGTGGTTTCCTTCACAATATGCATAAGGAGGATCAAAAGTAGAATTACCAACAACAAAATTCTCATAATTCCATGATGTCATGTTTCTCAAATAAACAAATAAAACAAAATAAAAAAAAATCAAATAATAAAATAAAAGTTCAAACTTGAAACCTAGCAATATGTACACATACAACTACACCGTTAGTTCCCCAGCAACGGCGCCAAAATTTGATCACGCCCAACTATGCCTTATAAAAAGGACAATGCGGTCGTTGCAAATATAATCCGGTTTACAAGTCCGGAGTCGAATCCCACAGAGAACTAAGGTTTAGCTACAGCTGTTCACTATCACCAAGAAGACAAGCTTGAACAATTCCTAACTTATAGATATTAAGATTCTTGTGTTTAACTAATTAACTAACAAATTAAAATAGTAAATTAACAACTAACGATACTGAGGGTTAGAGAAAAGATTAAGGAGGTCTAGAGTTATGATTTCCCCAATTGTCGGAATCCTTCCCGCTATGTCTTCTATAATTTCGCCTAAGTATTCTCTACCGATCATGAGCACTCTTATTACCGTAAATCTCTCCCGAGTAATTACGACAATTTACTAGACGCACTCTCCCGAGCTGCGCTAGCTGGCTTTTAATACAGCTCACTTCAGATCGCACCCAAGGCTTCGTTATCCCTAATCCCGCCTTTAAACCCTCGGTTATTGATCCCTCATATACTCTGGGAGTGGTGTTGTTTAACAACTACCTAAATATGCACTCTCTCCCGAGTTATGCATACTAAATAGGCACAGCTAATTGAGAGCTCTTCAACCAACCACAATATAAACGTAGTTGAACAAATAGAGAAAAGCTATGGCTCAATTAATTAAAACATAACAAGAATTTATCCTACAAAAGGTTCTATCAAACTCTAGATAACAAATTAGCTATTCATAATAGTATGTAAAACTACAATACTAAAAGTCATATCCAACAATGAAAAATAGGAAGAGGAAGGAAAAAACTCGTAGAACAATTCTCCGCCTTGCTCCCAATGTGTTCTTGCCTCCAAGGGTGTTGACTAACCCTAAAGTAGTGTCTCTGCCTCCTTAGGTCTAATTTATGTCCAAAATATGTCCCATGTCCTTTCTTGGCCGGCTTCCTTGGTTTAATATAGGGTTTAGGGCTTAAAATCCCGTGTTTTGCACATAAGTCCCTGAAATTTTCGCCTCCTGCCGCGGTTTTGCCGTGGTCGCGGTGGAACCGCGGCCAAACATGCCCTCTGATTCTTCAGTTGTCCGCGACCATCTTCTACCGCGGTTCTGCCGCGGTCGCGGTGGAACCGCAATTTTTCACCCTGTTCCATTTGGAATTTGGAAAAACGTAAAACATGAAAATTGTAGCCCTTTGAATGGCTTTCCAACCATATATTGGGCAGCCCAAATGGAGTTCTGAGCAAAAAGTTATGTCTATTTTACTAGACAGTGCGCAATATGCCTCCTCAAGTCTTCGTTCGTACTTAATTATCAAATTTGACCCCCGAACACGATCCCGGCTTAATTCCTTGAGCTTTTACTCAGATTTCAAAGCTTCAAATCTCTTAAATTCATTCCATAACATCTATATAGCTCGGAATCACACCTACAAGGCATAAAACACACAATTAGTGCAAAACACTAGCGATTAAAGCGCAAACTCAATTAAAGTGCAGTAAATTCGAGTGTAATAAGCGACTAAAATATGCAATTATAGCCTATCATCACCTGTCTCAAATCTTGCATGAGGCTAAGCCCTACCTCCGCATTTGCATAAGGCTAAGCACTACCTTCTCTTTGCATGAGACTAATCCCTGTCTCAAATCTTGCATGAGGCTACGCCCTGCCTCCGCATTTGCATAAGGCTAAGCACTGCCTTCTCTTTGCATGAGACTAAGCCCTGTCTCAAATCTTGCATGAGGCTAAGCCTTGCCTCCGTATTTGCATAAGGCTAAGCATTGCCTTCTTCTTGCATGAGGCTAAGCACTGCCTCCATATTTGCATAAGGCTAAGCGTTGCCTTCTCTGTTCATGAGACTAAGCTCTGTCTCAACCTGATCGTTATGAAAAATAGAATTTTCGAAAAATATGCATTCATTGATAAAATAGAATCGTTTTGGAAGCGTATTGGTATATCAAGTAATTTTTGATGAACTAGAGATTGTGACACATTTCAAAGGCATTACAGCTCTCTTATGTTGGAATTTTGAGGGTCCTCCTCAAAATTTTGCCCCAGTTTGGTAGATGATTTTTTAACTATTTGCGGATGACGGACCCTGCTGATCTTCTTCGGAATTTCGAGAATCGTTCTCAAAATTCAGCCCCAATTCTTGACTGATGGCTGACTTCCTGACATGTGATTACGGTGGCTGGACTTGCTCCGGAATTTTGAGAACCCTCCTCAAAATTCTGCCCCAGTTTCTGATTTTGGGGGAAATGAAAATTTTATTATGATATAACCGAACCCATACGGTTTCCTATGTATCCCCTCTAAAATGGGAATCAGGTCAAGCATAGTTCAATTACATAGGAAAAGAAATATAAAATAATCTAGGCATAATATCTCTTGACTGCGTTTGAATTGATTGGTTTTGGCCAGATTTCTTCATCCATTTCTGCAAGTACGAGTGCTCCTCTTGTCAGGACCCTGTGACCCATGTACGGACCTTGCCATTTGGGAGAGAATTTCCCTTTGTCTTCATCTTGATGCGGGAAGATTTTCTTCGATACGAACTGCCATGGTGCGAACTATCTTGGTCTGACTCTTTTGTTGAAAGCTCTAGACATTCTGTTCTGGTAAAGTTGGTCGTGGCATACTGCGTTCATCCTCTTTCCATCGATAAGGGCCAATTGTTCATAGCGGTTCCTTATCCATTCCGCATCGCTGAATTCAACTTTCTGTATGACTCTTAAAGAAGGAATCTCTACCTTGGCTGTGATGACAGCCTCGGTGCCATAAACCAGCATGTAGGAGGTTGCCCCGGTTGACGTGTGAACTGTGGTGCGGTACCCTAACAGAGCAAAGGGTAACTTCTCATGCCACTGCTTGTGATTTTCCACCATTTTCCTTAGTATCTTCTTAATATTTTTGTTGGCGGCTTCTACGCTCCATTCATCTGGGGTCTGTAGGCGGTGGAATTCTTGTGCTTGATTTTGAAAGTTTCACATATAGCTTTCATCAGATCACTGTTGAGGTTGGTGTCATTGTCAGTAATAATGGACTCGAGAACTCTGAATCGGCAGACGATACGATCCTTGACAAAATCTGCAACGACTTTCTTGGTTACAACTTTGCAGGATGCAGCTTCTACCCATTTTGTGAAGTAATCAATGGCTACCAGAATAAACTGGTGTCCATTCGTAGCAGTGGGCTCAATTGGACCGATAAAATCCATTCCCTAGGAGGCAAATGGCCAAGGTGAGCTTGTTGCATTGAGCTCGTTTGGCGGCACTTTTATCATGTCGGCATGCACTTGACATTGAAAGCATTTGCATATATACTGAACACAATCCGTTTCCATGGTCATCCAAAAGTAAACTGCCCTGAGTATTTTCTTGGCCAAGATGAAACCGTTCATGTGCGGGCCACAAGTCCCAACATGCACGTCCTCAAGTAGCTTAGAAGCTTCCTTTGCGTCAACACACCTTAGTAAACCCAAATCCGGAGTTCTTCTGCACAAGTTCCCTCCGCTGTGGAAGAACTGATTTGACAATCTTCGGAGCGTGCGTTTCTGAGTGTGATTTGCATGCTCCGGTATTCTCCTTTTGATAAGTATTCTTTGATGTCATGGAACCAAGGCTTTCCATCGGCTTCTTCCTCGACATGAGCACAGTAAGCTGGCTGATTATGGATCCTCACCAGAATGGGATCAATATAGTTCTTATCTGGATGTTGTATCATGGATGACAAAGTGGCTAATGCGTCGGCAAACTCATTCTGAATTCTGGGAACATGTCGGAATTCTATCTTTGGGAACCTCCTTTTCAATTCCTGCACATGGTGCAAATATGGCAGTATCTTGGAATTCTTGGTGGCCCACTCTCATTGTACCTGGTGCACAAGCAAATCTGAGTCACCGATCACCAGCAACTCCTGAATGTTCATGTCGACTGCCACGTTGAGCCCTAGTATGCAGGCTTCATATTCCGCCATGTTGTTGGTGCAGGGAAATCTGAGTTTAGCAGATACGGTATAATGCTAACCCGTTTCTAACACCAAGACTGCTCCAATGCCTACTCCTTTGAAATTTGCGGCTCCATCAAAGAACATCCTCCAACTGTCATATGCTTCAGTAATGTCTTCTCCTACGAATGATACTTCTTCATCAGGAAAATACATTTTCAAGGGTTCGTATTCTCCTCCTACCGGATTTTCAGCGAGATGATCTGCCAATGCTTGTCCCTTGACTGTCTTTTGAGTTACATAGATGATGTCGAACTCAGTCAGTAGTATCTGCCATTTAGCCAACTTCCCAGTAGGCATGGGCTTCTGAAATATGTACTTCAGGGGATCCATCTTAGATATGAGGTATGTGGTGTAGGTACAGAAATAATGCCTCAATTTCTGGGCTGTCCATGTCAAAGCACAGCAAGTGCGTTCAAGCAGAGAATACTGTGCTTCATAAGGTGTGAATTTCTTACTTAGGTAATATATGGCTTGCTCCTTTCTTCCTGTCTCATCATGTTGTCCCAAAACACATTCGAAGGCTCCATCTAACACGGATAGATAAAGTAGCAAAGGTCGTCCTAGTTCTGGCGGGATCAGAACTATCGGTGTGGACAGGTATTCCTTGATCTTGTCAAAAGCTTTCTGACAATCCTCGGTCCAACTTGTCTCTGCATCTTTCCTCAGCATCTTGAAGATGGGTTCACAAATTACTGTGGACTGTGCTATGAATCGACTAATGTAGTTGAGTCGTCCCATGAAGCTCATCACATCCTTTTTGCATTTAGGTGGTGGTAACTCCTGAATAGCTTTGACTTTAGTCAGATCTAGCTCGATCCCTAGGCGACTGACAATGAATCCCAATAACTTTCCTGCGGGAACCCCGAATGCACACTTTGCGGGGTTCAACTTCAAATTGTACCTCCTGAGCCTGTCGGAGAATTTCCTCAAGTCTGCTATGTGATTTGTGTCTCTCTTGGATTTGATAATGACGTCATCCACATATACCTCTATTTCCTTGTGTATCATATCGTGGAAGATGGTTGTCATGGCCCTCATGTAAGTAGCCCCAGCATTCTTTAGACCGAATGGCATCATCTTGTAATAGTATACACCCAAAGGCATAATAAAAGCTATCTTTTGGGCATCTTCTTCATCCATCCAGATCTGGTGATAACCTGCGAAGCAATCTACAAAGGATTGGAGTTCATGCTTGGCGCATTTATCGATTAGAATATGTATATTTGGTAGTGGGAAGTCGTCTTTGGGACTTGCTCTGTTTAAATCCCGATAATCAACACATACTCGAACCTTCCCGTCTTTCTTCGGAATTGGCACAATGTTAGCTAACCATGTTGGGTACTCAACCACCCTGAGAACCTTGGCTTTGATCTGCTTGGTTACTTCCTCCTTGATTTTTAGACTCATGTCTGGTTTGAATTTTCTGAGTTTCTGCTTGACTGGCGGGCACATGGGATTGGTAGGCAACTTGTGAGCTACTATAGATGTGCTCAAACCGGTCATATCGTCATACGACCATGCGAAGATATCCTCATATTCCTTTAGAAAACGGATGTACTCTCCCTTTTCTTTGGCGACAAGTGAATGCTGATGCTGGTCTCTTTGACGGTCTCGGCATCTCCCAAATTTACTGCTTCTGTTTCATCCAAGTTGGATTTAGGCTCGTTCTCAAAATTCTCAACTTCTCTAACAATTTCCTCGGGTATCTCATCTTCTTCCTCTGAGTCACTATCCTCATGTTGCGTTGCCTCATTACATGTCACAGTCACTGGTTCATCAGGAAAAGTAATAATAACACTGTAGAAGGGAAAGTATAAAAATAGTAATGAATAATGATAAAGGACAAATGCGTTTGATTAAAACTGAGAAAATTGTTGAAACAAAGCTTGGCTCGGTGGATCGAGCATTTATTTTGAAAAAAGAAATCTTAAAACAAAATTGCTGAAAAATTTAAATGCCTAGAACGGCCATAAATTCTGCCAAGCTACCCAGGGACTCGGCAGGCTGGGGATGGTATGGCGGTCCAGTTTCTAAGAACAGCTCCCTTTGCCACAGTCTGAATGGTGAGACCTTCTTCCTCATCCTCCTTAATTATGGCACAGCAATCCATGTCCTCGTCTTCCAAGAACAGATCCTTCAGCCCAATTAGTGCTTCTTCTTGAGATTCTGAATGTAGAAGACATCCAGTGCATTCTCTGTGTTGAACCTGAACCGGTCCATGAAATCCGATGCCATGCTTACCCAATTAGACCATTTCTTGGGATTCTGGCTGATATACCAAGACAAAGCGTCCTTAGTAAGGCTCCTCATAAAGAGCTTCATTCGAATCTTTTCATCTTTTCCAACCCCGACAAGCTTGTCACAGTAGGTCCTTAGGTGAACCCTGGGATCACCTGTACCAGCGAACATTTCGAACTTGGGAGGTTTGTACCCCTCTGGCAATAACCCGTCTCACATCGTAGGGACAGAACACACGAATCTAACCCGCAAGGTCGTACCTCCACACAACTTCGCTGCTATGCGCAACCCTAAATACTGCTCCACGTGAAACACCTCAAGTCACTCTGCTCGAAATTAACGACCACGCGCAATTGACGTCTGGAACCAAAGAAAATCATCATACTCACGGTGAAGCAAAAAACATACTCCACACGAACCCGAAAGGACATAACCGATACGCCATTCACCGAGCAACACCCAATTACTCTTCCCGCTCGACTTCCACTATGAAACCCCAATAGAACCGCACTATATGTGCCTATAACCAACAAATCATAACACCTCGCAATACAGAAAAGGTACCCATAGATCTCCCTAGATTACTAATAAGCTCAATAACAATCGAATCAACACATCCCTCAACAATACAATGCAAAGCCAACCAAGCCGACTCAAGTTAGAACACGCATCCACATTGGCCTGCCAACGAACTCCTCATCAAGGAAATCCTGAAGCTGCTCCTTCAACTCTTTTAACTCTGCCGGTGCCATGCGATATGGTGCCCAGTACCAAATCAATACCGAAATCAACAACTCTGACCGGCGACATACCCGACCACAAGAAACACATCCGAAAAGTCCCTTACCACCGGAACTGAATCAATGGTAGAAGCCTCTACACTGACATCCATCATGAAAGCCCGACTAAGAAAGACAATCCTTCCCAGCCGTCTGCTGGGTATTCGAGATACAAAACCACTTCATTAGGACATAATCCGTCGAACCTCGCCACTCAATCCGTGGTATTTCCGGCATAGCCAATAGCGCGGCCTTAGCGCAATAGTCCAGAATGACACAACACAGAGAAAACTAGTCTGAACCCAATATCACATCCAAAATCTAACATACCAAGCAACGAAAGACCTACTCGGGTCTCCAAACCCCGATAGTCGCTAATAATGCCGATACACGCGATCCGCAACCACGACATAGCCTGAACATGACAACTCTCAGTCCCCAACTCCATGTAGCACACAAATTCACCATGCCTGATCCCAATTCCGCCATCCAAATAAATACCACACCGCTAATACCCAACCATTCCACGAGAGATAATCTAGAATTCCCCTGTGCCACCAAGCAAACTCGAATATCAACAGTCGATCTAACAAGAAAGCGCCGCAATACTACCGAAGTACCATCTGGAGATCATCCCCCTAATCATCTGAAGCTCATTTCTCTAATCATCTGAAGCTCATTTCTCTAATCATCCGAAACTGCCCGTGCTGCCTAGGAACTTTATAACTTTCCGCTCAGAACTGAACCGTAACCTTCCACACGCAAATCTCAATCCTCCACAACCTACCGCATATACCATACCATCCTAGGATAACATGAGAACTTCATCTCCCTTCCGAGTCACAACATCTACGTACTCAACTAGTTAGAACTTTCCATTGATCCCATCTAGAAGAAAATTACTATAACTCCCATGCTCCTCATGCCTATAGAAAATATACATCTCCAACCAAGGTAAAAACCATCAAGAACTCTCCGAGTTCCCCTTGCACAAACCAAACCTGCCAGGACTGAATCCTTCTAACTCGGCCAAGCTACGCAAGCCATCAAAACCTAAGAGCATTGTTGCGAAATACCCGTAGGAACTCATCACCCCGTACACACCCAAGGAACTAATCATATCCTTACCATACCGGTCCAGTCTACTATCAAGCTATCCAATCTATCCGAGTTTCCTTCTGATTTCCCTTCAACTTGACATTCCTTCTTGTTGTAGCATCGCAATTCCTAAACCCAAACTTACCACACGAGACCCAAGCATAAAACCATACTGTCTAAGGCTCAAAAGCCGCTGAATACTCTCTTAAATATTCCCAAAGGCACCACATTCAAAATACTTTACGCTGAAGAACTTCCTACGAATCTAAATCCATTACATTTACCTTCCTGATACTGATACGTAGAATCCCATAATTAATATAGAAAATACCACAAGTCTTGACATCTTCCAATGAAAACTCAGTTTCTAGCCACATATACTACTTGAAGATACCCAATTGTTACATGTAAAGTCCTGAACCCATTAGAACTATTTCTGAGAGTCATCCACTCTACTCAAACTGCAATTAGCCTGATCAAACGAACCAAACAACCCGTGCCTCATTGGCACTCCGACACCGCAGAATGTGACATCATTCCATTACAACCAAGCAACTTCCTGCTCTATGCACCGAGCATTCTTTACCAACAACGACCCAAGACATCTCGTGATTCTCTCACACCTGTGAAGCATCCAATAACCTTTGTTAAGAATTTTTCCTTTAACCGAGCCATCTTCGGTCTCAATCTCCGCGGGCCATAACCGATTCACCCGAACGCCTCAAACTAGAACCGACATAGCACATAACCGTGCAATCAGCTAATTAATAGCAGGCTCCCCCATTTGGCCCGAAGCCATAGACCAAAACACACTCAATAACTCATAACGCATATACTCTATTGCTGCCTTAATACCATAGTGAGATTAAACTGAATCCCTCACAAACTCGTGAAACACAGACCATCTGGTACTTTAAATCTTCTGCAAATCTCGCATTCATCCCCGCGACAGTCAAGCCCACTCTCCTAAGCGGCCCAAATTTAAATTTCGACACTTATATGTAACTTGAAAATGAGATCTTCTAACAGACACATAAGGACCACACAACCTCAAAACACTTCGCAGGAGATAACCCACCTGCTTCGCCTCCAACTAACAATTCTATATACCTTCCACCGTCACAAACATTATGCAGTCACTTAGTCTTCCCGAGTCTGAACTTATACCACAACATAAAATTTACCTCACTCACAACTGGGAAACATGAAAAGATTCCTCACACGCCCATAACTCGGGGCCATACCTCGAATCAAGATGGAATTCAAGCACCTAATAGTTCTTCTATCCTCCAGCAGACCCTTCTCGTCGCTTCCAAATCATATGGATATATCTTGCAGTACTAACATACTCATCACATGGCCATCCAGCCGTCGCTTCCACTAACAGGGACACTACCGAACATATAGGTTTAAAAACACTTGCTCACACAATCAGCACCTCGGTGCTCAAGCTCATACTACACTTCTATGCATTTTTGTTGCACAGGCATATGCATCTCTAGTGGCCTAGTGAGCGTAGAAGCATGGTTGATACGGAGACTTAGGTGAGCTGCATTTTCGAGACGACCCGCAGCCAGCAAGTCTCTTTCAGATTACTGTATTTATTTCTGTCCAATACTGTTGTCACGACCCTAACCCCGAACCCGGTCGTGATGGCGCCTTTCGTGAAGACAAGGCCAGCCAATCAAACCCAATTCACTTTTCAAAATAATTAAATAATATAAAAGCAGTCTAAACATGATTTAATGATAATAAGCAGCGGAAATAACCCGACACAGCCCTAACCGGGGTGTCACAAGTCACGAGCATCTACTGAGGTATAAATACAAATGAAAAGTTAGAAATGTACAAGACATAGACTAATGAAATGAAGAGGGAGAAAAGCGGTACTGCGAACGCCGGCAGCTACCTTGCTAAACTCCGATGACTCTGCCTCCGATTAGCCAATACCCGCTACCGGGTTCAGAAATACTTGAATCTGCACACAAGGTGCAGGGAGTAAAGTGAGTACTCCAACTCAGTGAGTAATAATCATAACTAAAGTCTGAATGGTAAGAAATCACGTAAAGCATATCAAGATGCTGTATAGAAGCAGTTCAAAAACCAGTAAGAAAGCAGTGAAGTTGTAAAAATCTCTTAAAACATCTTAGCTCAGTTTAAAATTCTTTGAAAATGACTTTTTCAACAGTTACTCAAATGAATGCAAAACACTTAGTGCAGATAAGCACAGAAATCCGCTCCTCGGGCACAAATACCATATCTTAACAGGTAAATGATAGGTAAATATGAAAGATAAACACATAAAGGTTCGCCCCTCGAGCACAATGTCAACAACTCCGCCCCTCAGGCAATATCTCAAAACAATACCAGCCCCTCGGGCAATGACATAGAACGGTACCAGCCCCTCGGGCAAATTACATAGAACAACACCAGCCCCTCGGGCTATCACATAGAACAATATCAGCCCCTCAGGCTATATCTCACATCACAACGGGTACCCGCGCTTACTGGGGTGTACAGACTCCGGGAGGGGCCCCTTACGGCCCAAACGCAATATCAAGCCACCGCGTGGCATCATAAACATGCTCTCGGCCTCATATCAATATCAACAAGCCACCTCGTGGCGTACATATCTCAGGCCCTTGGTCTCATAATCAATATCAATATCTCACTACTGCGGCGTGCAGCCCGACCCAAAAGTATCCTCACAATACAGGCCCTCAGCCTTGCTCAGTCAAAAATCACATAAGCCACTCGGGCAACAGTAAAACATGATGCTCAGCCCAAATATTATTTAAAATATCATTTCAAGTATTAAAGCAAAATAAACTTGGCCTAGTTTTGAAAACAGTGGAAAATAACATGACTGAGTTCAAGTATAAAGTCAAAACAGTGAGGAAATATCAACAAAAATCCCCTAAGGATTCAAATAGCTGGCACTAGGCCCAAATATGGCATTCAGCCCAAATAATGATGATAGCAAATAGTTTTCAGTCAAATACGCGGTAAAATCATCAACCAGGACGGACTAAGTCACAATTCCTAATAGTACACGACCCCACGCTCGTCATCAAGCATGTGTCTCACCTCAATGTAGCACTACGATGTGCAATCCGGGGTTTCAAACCCTCAGAACATCATTTACAATCATTACTCACCTCGAACCGGCTAAATCTCTAGCTCATGGCGCCTTTGCCCCTCGAATCGGCCTCCACGCGCGTCGAATCTATTTAAAATCAGAACGAGGACGTCAAAATATGCTAAGGGAACAAAGTCCAAGAGAAAACAATCAATAAAGGGCACAAATCCCGAGATTACCAAAACCTGACCCCCGGGCCCACGTCTCGAAAATCAGAATTTTTTACATCAATATATTCCTCATCTCCCCACGAGTCTATGCATATCAAGAATACCAAAATCGGAGTTCAAATGACCCCTCAAATCCTCATTTTAAGGCCTCTTAAACTCAAGCCCTAATCCCCCCATTTTTAGCCCTTTAATTCCTTTGATTACAGCCTTAATCCATGAAATACTACCATAGAAATGTGTTTTTGGTCCAAAATCCTTACCTTAACGAAGTTCCCTTGAAATCCGTCTTCCAAATCGTCCAAAAGCTCTCAAGCCGAAGTTAAAAATGGTGGAATAACTCAAACTCGCGAAATGAAATAACTTATATGTTCTGCCCAGGCATACCCGCATCTGTGGTCCAAAACCCGCTTCTACGGCACCGCATATGCGGTCAAATCCTCTGCTTCTGAGAAATCACTTAAAGGCCAAATACCGCATCTGCGGTCCACTCGCCGCATCTGCGATTACGCAGGTGCAGCCCATCTACCACATCTGTGGTTACTGACTATTCCTCTCGAATCCGCTTCTGCGGCTTGCTTTCCGCACGTGCGGCACCGCACCTGCGGTCCCCAAACCACAGGTGCGAAAACACCAGAAGCAGCAAAAACTACAGCAGTTGCAAAACATCTCAGCCTCTCCGACAACCATCCGAAATCATCCCGAGGCCCCCAGGACCTCAACCAAAAGCACCAACATAACCCAATACCTTATTTGATCTTGATCCAATCATCAAAACACCTCAAACAACATCAAATCTACCAAATCACATCAGATTCAAGCCTAAGTTTCTAAAATCTTCCGAAATACACTTTTGATCAAAAACCCAACCAAACCACGTCCGAATGACCTGAAGTTTTGCACACACATCCCAAATGACACAACAAAACTACTGCAACTTCCGGAATTTCATTCTAACCTCTATATCAAAATCTCACCTATCGACCGGAAAACGTCGAAATCTCAATTTCGCCAATTCAAGCCTGGACCTTCCACGGACTTCCAAAAAGCATTCCGATCATGCTCCTAAGTCCCAAATCACCTAACAGATCTAACCAAATCATAAAAATTCCAATCCAAGATCATATACAAACAAGTCAAATCTTGGTCAAACCCTTCAAATTTTAAGCTTTAAGCTGAGAACTTTTCTTCCAAATTCATTCTAATTACCCTAAAAACCAAAGCCAACGATTTATATAAGTCATAATACATCACACGGGGCAATTCATGCCCGAGAACTGGCGAGCAAAGTGCAAAAGCTCAAAATGACCGGTTGGGTCGTTACGAATTCTTTTTCCTCTACCAAGCAATTTTTCTACTTTTTCTAGAACTTCTTTTCCTTTATAGGAAGCAACTTTTAGATTTTCATTTTCACCTTCTACCTCCTTTATACTTTTTATTTCAGATTTCAATGTGGGCTGCAGATCAGAATAATTGTAACAACCCGATCGGTCATTTTGAGCTCTAGCGCATCGTTTAGCAGTCTGAGGCCACGAGCAGCTTCATTTCAGGTATGATCACTTGTACGCGTGGTCGGAATTGAATTTTGGGAAGTTTAGAGTTGATTTGAAAAGAGAATTCTCATTTCGGAAGCTTTAAGTTGGGAGAATTAACTAAGATTGGGTTTCAAAGTAAATGACCTCGGAATCAGGATCTGAAGGTTCTAGCAAGTTCGTATGATGATTTCGGACTTGGGCGTATGCCCGGATCGAGTTTTGGATGACCCGGGAGCGTTTTGGCGCCTATTGTGGAAGTTAGCATTTTGGAAGAAATTCATAAGTCTGGCACGAAGTGCATTTTAGTGTTATCGATGTCCGTTTGGGAGTCTGAGTCTGGGAGTAGCTCCGTATGGTGATTTCGAAGTTGGGAGCATGATCAGAAGTGAATTCGGAGGTCTGTAGGTCATTTTGGATTCATTTGGCTAAAAATAGAAAATTGAGGGTTTTTGAGAAGTTTGACCGGAAGTGGAATTTTTGATATCGGGGTTGGAATCCGATTTCGAAAGTTGGAGTAGGTCCATAATGTCAAATATGACGTGTGTGCAAAAGATGAAGTCAATAGGACGTGATTTGATAGGTTTAAACATCGAGAGTAAAAGCTTGAAGTTCTAAAGTTCATAAAGCTTGGATTGGAGGTCGATTCGTGGTTTTAGCATTGTTTGATATGATTTGAGGCCTCGAGTAAGTCCGTAATGTGTTTTGGGACTGGTTGGTATGATTGGTTGGGGTCCCGGGGGGGGGGGGGGGGGGGGGGCCTCGGGTGGATTCTGGGTGGTTAACGGATCGAAATGGAATTTTTGGAAGGCTGAAGTTGCTGGTTGCTGTCATAACCGCACCTGCGAGAATTGGGCCGTAGGTGCGGAGCCGCAGAAGCGGCCAGAAGAGCCACAAATGCGGTATTGGCGAAAGAGAGCTGAATTGCAGATGCGGTCATTTTGTCGCAGATGCAGGACCGCATCTGCGGAAGAGAGGGCGCAGAAGCGGAGAAGGGGAGACTGGAGGAAACCGCACAAACGGTAGTGTGGCTCGCACCTGCGGAACCGCAGAAACGGTCAAGGGACTGTAGGTGCGGAAAGTGCTGGACGCAGTGGGTGTTTTAAAATCGGGGTTTTGGCCATTTCCTCTCATATTTTCATGGCTTGGGCGATTCTTGGAGGGTTTCAAGAAAATATTTTCATCATCAATGATAAGGTAAGCTATCCCCCACCTATCTTGAGTTAAATACATGATTATATACGGATTTGAACATGGAAATTTGTAGAAAACTTGGGGTTTGAGGAAAAACCTAGAAAATTGATATTCTTGGAATTTGACCACGATTTTGGGTATGGAATTAAGAGAAAATCATATATTTGAGCTCGTGAGTTCATGGGTAAAGTTTATCTTCAAAAAATTTCGAAATTCGAGCACGTAGGCCGGGGGCAATTTTGTCAACTTTTCGATCGAGGTTAGAAATTATTATAAATTGGATTGTAATGAGTAATTGAACGTATATTAATGGATTTGCATAATCATTGGCTAGTTTTGGAGCATTGTGCATCGATTCGAGTCTTCGGAAGGGCGTGGAATGTCGGTTATGGATCTTCGGAGCGAGGTAAGTCTCCTCTCTAAGCTTGTAAGAGGGAATTGTCCCCATAGGTGAGTCAATTGGTTATGTGCTCCTATTTGTGGGGGATACGTACGCACGAGGTGACGAGAGTCCGTGCGTAAATACTATTATGCTATTGTCCGGGTAGTCTAGGGCCCAAAAACATGCTATACTTGGATTATTTGTAATCTTATTGACAACTTGAATTGCTTAAATCACATCGAATTAGTAAATGCATTTCTAAACAGATTAAACTTCATTTTCTTAAATGGTTAAAAGAGGATTGGCTTTCTTTAGATAATTGCTCTGTGTTGACTTCTTGATTGACTGTCTGTGTGTGTTTATTTTTGGAACGGGCTGAACGTCTCGGTGGATTAAATAGATGCATCTATGGTTCGTGTCGTTTGACCCTCGGCAGTGCACAGTTTAAATATTGTAGGATCGAGCCGTACGACCTCAGCATGATTTGCGCATGCTTGTATTGCTTGCCTTGAGATTTATTGATATCGATATTTGCTCTCCCCGACTTGAGATAATTGAAAAACTAATGGATTATGAATCCGGAGACCTTTAATATAAAAAGGATCTTTCTCCTATTCGTGACTTACTTGAAATTACTGTCATTCTTAATAAATCCATGATTAATCACATTAATAATATATCATTATTTGGACCACTAGTAAGTGTCGAAGTCGACCATCTAGTCTCTACTTCTTCGAGATTAGACGGGATACTCATTGGGTACACGTTGTTTTCGTACTCATACTACACTTCTTTGCATTTTTGTTGCACAGGCACATGCATCTCTAGTGGCCTAGTGAGCGTAGCAGCATGGTTGATACGGAGAGTTAGGTGAGCTGCATTTCCGAGATGACCCGCAGCCAGCAAGTCTCTTTCAGATTACTGTATTTATTTCTGTCCAATATTGTATTCCGGACGGTTGTTGTATTACATTATTTCTTAGAAATTGCTCATGCACTTGTGGCACCGGGTTCTGGGATGTCTACAGGTTTATTCAGAAATTTTAAAAGTTGTTAAATGTTTCATTATTTGTTCAGAGGAATTTACTGTGTATTGTTTAAATGTAAGAGAAGTGATTTCGGAAATATTTAGTATAAGAGTTTAATTAAGTACTTGGTTGGCTTGCCTGACAGCGATGTCCAGCGCCATCACGACCCTTAGTGGATTTTGGGTCGTGACAACATGGTATCAGAGCACTAGGTTCCCTTAGGTCTCACGAGTTATGAGCAAATCTAGTAGAGTCTCGCGGATCGGTACGGAGACGTCTGTACTTATCTTCGGAAGGCTACAGGGCTGTTAGGAGTACTTCCCTTCTTGATTCCTCATCGTGCGATTTGATTCCTCGTGGCTTATGCCCTTGTTTCCTTTCAACTCAATCTTACGCGACGCGAGCCGCTGGTTATAAATCATGAATTTAAGGATTGTAATGGTACTACAAATATGGTACGGGGTGTTTCTCCTGCGGGGTTGTTTGAGCTATTATCATCACCTTGTGGAAGGATATTCTGTCGTTTTAGCTTAGTAGCGATACTTCTGAGAGCTCTGAGGCTAGGCACAAGTTGCCCTGATGCTATGAATTATTGTTCTGCGGTATTGTTATGAGGGTAGGATGTTTGCCTACGTGTCAGGGCAGTGAATGACTTGAAGGGAGGTTTACTCAGCCCATGATCTAGAGATTCTGTATTTTATTCCCGGCAGGGGAAAGGCAATCGGGCTGAGAGTGTTCCGGTTTGGGTTGATCGGTAAGGAGACTCGGTACTTGCGATCGTGGTGGAGTTTTCTTCTATGATGAGGTGTCGTTGTCCTTATTGAATGTACTAAGTTCGTCGGTGTTAGGATCTTCTAAGATTGCCTTTGGAGCAGGATATTGCGGGTCAGTATTGAAGAAGCGACGGTCAGAGATCGCGGGGTGCGGTGGTTCAGGATGGAATCGGTGTTCCTAGTGTTGACGGCTCGAGAAAGATGATCTTCAGAAATGTTTAAAGTTAGTAGCAAATTGTGAGTTCAAGTGCTACGAAGATAGATTTTATTTAAGGCAACAACTGAGCAGCAAAGTATGAGGAAGGACATGTGGGTAGTGTCAGGCGGTGGTTAAAATTTTCTAGAAGGCCAGGTATAAGAAGCAAAGGCCGAGTAGTCGATTGAGTTCCGCCAAAGTGGGAGAGTAGCGGAGTTGCATATGGGCTTTGTGGTGGGATGAGTACGCACCTCAAAGAGAGTTTGGAATGATTTGGGAATTTTACAGATTGGTGATTGGGGCCTACGGATTTAATTTGGAGCATGGGCTATTATGCGGCAGGAGATTTGATATAACGGAAGGGGGCTGCTTGAAATGAAGAAAGATACAACATAACTTTGGATTGGAAGGAAGTTGTCGTACATTTAATTGATGTCCACGAGGGGTGAATGGACTTGTGCAGCTAGAGAGTGAGCTCGAACTCAGGATGGGTTATTGATGTCATAGTGATTGTACCCCGTGCAGCAGCATTGGGAGATGTTGGAAAGTGATTTCCACAAGTAGGTTATTCCCTGTGAGCAGGTTAAGCGGTCGCGTGATTGGCGAAGCTTCTGCGGAGGATTTTGTTGGCCATTCCGGTAAGAGGTCGAGTATGTGAATGTTGATGAAAATTCAGGGTGTTCATGAAGTGCTAATGGAAGGATTTCAAGGAATCTGGCGGTTTAATTGCGCGAGGTCATGTCAATAAGAGATAAAGAATCTTGGTAAATCCCAAAGGTGTGTAATAGTGGCTTCAAGCTAAGTGGGAGAGTCCCACCGCCTACGGTAGGATGGCATGGTCGTCTATTTGTAAGGTTTAGGATTACCAGCATATTGGTGAGTTATTTTACCTAAGGGAAAGAACATAAGTAGTAATTTGAGTGAAGTAATTATTAAAGGTGTGCTATAGTTGTCCTTATTGGCTCATGTTCGGGCTTTGGGAAGATTCGAGGTTTATGCTTCATACAGAGGTGATTTACAAGGGAAGTGATTTCAGTCGGGTGCTTCGTGGAGATTGGTGTTCATGTGAATAATGGTCCTAGTGGATTCAAAGGTTAAAGTGTAGTGCCTAAGGATTTCGAGTCCATAAGTATGGTTAAGAATCGAGCTTTTATAGAAGGTTATGATAAGAGGCTTGGAATGTTCAATGATATTTTCAACTTTCAGTGTAGCATTGGGAGAAAAATGAGAAAAAGACTTCGGATTCGTAGAGGAATTATCAGAATGGCTGTATCAGTTGAAGATGCGAATGTGCATGCAAGGAGGGTGTGAAACGCTTCATGGGTTTGGAGATATGGCCTCGTGGAATGGGGTTAATCAAGATGAGCGCGGATTTAGGTTGGTGATGTAAGGAATGGAGCTATTATTATCTCTAAGGCACGTTAAGGATGAATTAGAAGAAGTTAGATTGATTAGCCATGGTTGAATTGGCATAATGGTGGCGGTGATAAGTTCCTTCAGTGTGGTTAAGTTATGCATGCGATTTGTAGCGGTACGTGCGAGGCTTGACGGCCACCGTAATTGATTTTATTTGGAAGTATTCAAGTATTATGGCCTTGTTATGTAGGCGGATCCCGAAAGGGTCATGGTGGTTTAGACCACTACTTGAGGATTTGAATGTCCTACGGTTACGGGAATTCACTCGCGTGTAGCTACGGTCCTCTTGGAATGAGTCAAGTAAAAAGTTTCTAGGTGATGAAGTGTTTACCCTAATAATGGTTCATGAGTTATGATGAAATTCTTGTACTATCGTATATTGGCGTTAGGTGCATTAAGTGGCATGGAATTTGAAGTAAGGATCAAGGTTGCAGTTCGGTATTGACAAGTGATAAGTTAGGATTTTAAAATGATTATACCCCTACTTGCTATTGCTTTTGTTATGAATTGCCACAAAATAATCCCAAAATGCTTACAAGTTACGCTTGACTGCAGGTTTGAGCGACAAGATGACAAATGTCAAAGATCGGCTCAAAACGGAGTGAAACCTGCCAAGTGTCAAAGACCAATTGAAGTGGGGAACAAGAAGACCTAGCGCGGACCGCACTGTTTTGCCACGCGGCCGCGCTAGGAGATTCAGAGACTGGTTCATTCAAGGGCATCCTGCGCGGTCCGCGCTCCTTTTTACGCGGTCCGCGTAGATGAGATTCAGAGAGATGGTGTTTTTACCAAAGTACTGCCACGCGGCCGCACTCCATTTATACGCGGTCCGCGCCCGTCCTGAAACGCGGCCGCGCTACATTTCTGCGCGGTCCGCGGTCCCAACTTCAGAGAACAGAGTTCAAGAGTCCAAGAGCCAACGCGGTCGCACTCCCTTTTTGCACGGTCAGCGCCTACCCCGCAGGGGCATCTTTGTCCAAATTTTCTAGCTCGGTATAAATATATCTTTTTAACATTTTTAGGTTATGTTTTAGCTGCTGAACAAGAGTTGCGCTCGTGAGAAGTATTTTGTAACCTATTTTGGCAATTTTACTCTTGAATATCATAGATTTTAAGTAGTAATCAATTATTATGTTCATTTCATCATCTATTTCTACTGTTTCTTCTTTAATTATGTCTAGCTAAACCCATTAGCTAGGGTTGTGGCTCAACCCTAGTGTGGGTAGTTAATGGGTGTTGCATTCTAGCGTGAGATTGAGATTGGGTATTTGTTATTTGGGTTGATTTTGTGTTTCAATCTAGAATTTGTGGTTGCAAACATGAATTCAAGCTTAGTGGGTCTAACTCTTCTTGAGAGAGAGAGTCATATGACCCTAAAACTTAACCCAACAAGGAATTGGGATGGACCCATGAGAATGGTAGTCCCAATTAACGGGTTAAACCTCGAAAGAGTAACTACCCTACTTGAGCCCCAGTTGCCCGGTGTAATTGGCCTACCTAATTGGTCTCGAGAGAGTCAATTGGGAAAAATCGTTCTCTCTACCGAGAGGTGTGAGAATGAGTGCAATTGTGCAACGGCTATAGCACTAAACCCAGATTTATCAATCTCCCATTAGTAGCTTCTGCCCGTTAGCTAGCCACCTTAGGTAGTGTCACAACCCTAGTGCCTTTTTCCTATATTAAGCACAACTTAGCAATATTTCCTTAGCATAATTTAGCTTTAATCCTTAGATTACAATAGTAGTTTTAAATATAAAAACCCCCAAAAATGTTAGGAGTGCAATTAGAAGTACAAACGCAATTCTAAACTAAACAGGCAATACAACTCCATTCCAAGCTCCCTGTGGAAATTCGACCCCGATCCACTATTTGGGTATTAGTTATTGCTACCCACTCTTCTTGCCATTGTGTAGTGTTGAGACGGCCGCAATCAACTTTTTGGCGCCGTTGCCGGGGAGCTTACGGTGTTGACTATCGGTTTAGTTAGTTTTGTGTTTTGCTTCTTTTTCCTTCTGGTTTACTAATTCTATTTGTGTCAATCATTCAGGTACTATGGCTCTCAATGCAAACGACCCTCTTGGCAACGTGAACGTGGGGGAGGAGGTAGAGGATCTTGAGCCCGAAGAGGTTATACCACCTCAAGTTCCACGTAGAGGCCGTCCGGCCAACGCAAATGACAACAATCCTATTCCAGACCCTCCTCCGCCACCGCCAAGAGCATTCCCAAGAGTTCTTCCTAATCAAGGGTACGCGAGTGCCATCGTTCCTCCCCGAATCGGGGCGGGGAACTTTCAAATCACAAATGTCATGTTGACCTTGCTCGAGCAAAGGGGATATTTTACGGGCGCCTCCGACCAAAATGCATACAAGCACTTGAAGGGGTTCGTAGATACTTGCTGGGGCAGCAAACAAACAAACGTGTCAGAGGATGCGTTGTGATTGAGGCTTTTCCCGTTTTCTCTTCGGGGCAAAGCGTTGGACTGGTTAGAAAGGTTACCAAATCATTCTATCACCACATGGGATGAATTGGCGGACAAATTTATTGCCAAGTTCTTTTCTCCAAGTCATATGGCAGCTCTTCGGGACGAGATTCTAGCTTTCAAGCAAATGCCAACGGAACCATTGCACGAGATCTGGGAGCGATATAGAACAATGGCGAAGGAGTGCCCTAACAACGACATGACTGAGGCGATGATCCAGCAGACTTTCTATAGGGGCATCAACACCACGAATCAATGCATTGTGAACCAATTAGTCGGTGGGAACTTTATGAAACTCTCTTACCAAGAGGCATGTGACGTACTTGATGAAATGGCCGACACCTCTTCGGCATGGCAAAGCCGAGCGAATGTACCCCAAGGTGACCCCACGGTCATCCATTTGCACAAGGAGTTGAATGACCATGGCCAAGCTATTGCCGAACTTACAACAACAATGAATCAGTTGGCGAAGGCGCAATTGCAACAAGTACAAAATCCGCGCCAAGTCAATGCAATGGAGAATGTTTCTATGCTAAAAGGAGGCAAAGAGGGAAACAACAACCTCAAGGTAATGGTGAGCAGTTTGACAACAACAATGATGGTGGTGGTTATTCGAACGAGTGTTATGATGATCAAAGTGAGGAATGCCAATATGTCAATAACTACCAAGGAAATAGAGGAAATCAAGGGAATCAACAATGGCGCCCCCAAGGCAATTGGGGCAATCAACAAGGAGGCGGCAATTGGAATAACAATAATCAACAACAAGGTGGTAACAATTGGAACAATAACAATCAGAACAACAATTGGGGTAATCAAGGTAATAACCAAGGCAATTGGAATGGGAACAACAACAATTGGAGCAACAACAATAGCAATCAAGGAGGGTGGAATAATGGTGGTAGGGGGCAAGGCTTTCAAAGGCCCCCCATGTTCCAACAACCAAATAATCCACCCCCCTTTCAGTCACAAGGGCCTAGTTCTTCTGGAAGTGATATGGGAAAGATAGAGATGATGTTTGAGCAGATGATGAAAAAGAACCAAGATTCTGACGCACAATTGGCTTCACATAACACATCTATCCGGAACCTAGAGGTGCAAATAGGACAAATTTCTCAAGCTTTAAATACCCTACCTAAAGGTGCGCTACCAAGTGACACAGTAGTGAACCCGAAGGGGAGTAACAATCATGTGATGGCGGTTACAACTAGGAGGGGAAGAGGCAGTGATGTGCATGTCTCGGATGAGAATCACGTTGTGAATGATGAAGTTGAGTTGCATGATGATGATGTACCTTTGAATGTTGACAATGTGGTTGAACCAATTGTGACAAATGATGTGCGGATTGATATTGATGATGAGGCCGGGGTAGAGACTCAAGATGCCTTGAACCCGTCTAGGGAATACATTTTTGATATACCCGAGCCGGCGGTGCCCAAGGCCAAGGCACTCTTGCCTAGACCACCTCCACCATAACCTCAGTGGTTAGCAAAGCAAAAGAACGACAATCAGTTCAAGAAATTCATAGACATGATGAAGAGCCTGACAATCAATGTTCCTTTAGTGGAGGCACTTGAACAAATGCCTGGGTACGCAAAATTTATGAAGGATTTAGTCACCAAGAAGCGTTCTATGGAGTGTGAAACAATAAAGATGACGCACCAAGTTAGTGCGATTGTGCATTCTATGGCCCCGAAACTAGAAGACCCTGGAGCTTTCACTATTCCTTGCACTATTGGGAGTGCGGATTTTTCTAAGGCCCTATGTGACTTGGGGGCTAGCATTAATCTGATGTCGTACTCAGTCTTCAAGACTTTGGGAATTGGGCAACCTAGGCCAACCTCAATGAGACTTCAAATGGCAGACCGGTCGATGAAGAGGCCTTTAGGTATAATCGACGATGTGCTAGTCCGGGTGGACAAATTCATATTGCCGGCCGACTTTGTCATATTGGATTGTGAAATGGATTTCGAAGTGCCTATTATTCTTGGAAGACCTTTCCTAGCTACGGGGAAGGCATTGGTTGATGTGGAAGCAGGGGAGTTAACATTCCGTGTGGGTGATGAGAAGGTGGTATTTCATGTGTGCAAATCAATAAGACAACCCAATAGCACGGAGGTGTGTTCATTTATGGACATTGTCACGGCGGTGATAGTGGATGACACAAGTGCCTTGATTAATGTTGAACATCCTCTTGAAGCCGTGCTTCTTAACATGGATGTCAATGATGATGCCGGTAGAGTGGAGTGTGTGAATGCATTGCATGGAATGGGTTCATATTCATATGAGCCTAGGAAGCTATCTTTGGATCTTGAGAATCGCAAAACTCTGCCAACCAAGCCATCAATTGAGGAGCCACCGTGTTGGAGTTGAAACCACTTCCTCCACACCTCAGGTATGAATTCTTGGGCTCTAATTCTACTCTTCCAGTTATTCTTTCTTCTTGCCTTACTAACTTGCAGGTTGAGGCCACTGTGGAGGTGCTTCAAAAGCAAAAAATGGCAATAGGATGGACTTTGGCGGACATCAGGGGAATAAGCCCCGCATTTTGCATGCATAAGATCATCTTGGAGGAGGATGCACGGCCATCTCTTGAACATCAAAGGAGACTCAACGAGGTGATGCAAGAAGTAGTAAAGAAAGAGGTTATCAAGTGGCTTGACGCCGGTGTGGTTTACCCGATCTCGGATAGTTCATGGACCTCTCCGGTCCAATGTGTGCCAAAGAAGGGTGGAATGACGGTAGTGACCAATGCCAACAATGAGTTGATTCCTACTCGGANATCCACAAGCTACCGGACAAGTGGAAGTCTCAAATTGGGAGATAAAGAGTATTTTGTCCAAAACGGTGAATGCTAATAGGACCGATTGGTCGAAGAAATTGGATGATGCTCTTTGGGCTTATCGGACGGCTTACAAGACTCCAATTGGTATGTCTCCGTATCGGTTGGTGTTTGGTAAAGCTTGCCATCTTCCGGTGGAACGTGAGCACAAGGCTATGTGGGCATTGAGGAAGTTGAACTTAGAATGGGATGTTGCAGCCAATCTCCGAGTGGAGCAATTGAATGAGCTTGATGAGTTTAGATTTCATGCCTACTCCAGCTCGTCCTTGTACAAGGACAAGATGAAGTACCTTCACGACAGATATGCTCGCGGAAAGGAATTCAAGGTTGGTGATATGGTTCTTCTTTTCAACTCCCGGTTGAGGTTATTTCCGGGCAAACTCAAGTCTAAGTGGAGTGGCCCTTTTGAAGTGGTATTTGTGACTCCTTTTGGTGCTCTTGATCTCAAAAACAAAAATGGTGAGGTATTCCGGGTTAATGGGCATCGCGTGAAGCATTATTTGGGGAAGATTGATGACAGCCACGTGGTGGCACTCCTTCATTTGAAATGATGAGATGGTAACATGCGTCGTGTCGCGACGTTAAATCAGGCGCTTCTTGGGAGGCAACCCATGTCTTTTTCTATTTCTTTGATTTTCTTCATAGACTAGGATTTCTAATCTAATGGTTTGTGAGATGTTACAGGGATAATGTTGAACCAGTGCAGAACAAAAGCAACAAAAGATGTCAGGTCTCTGAAGTTTGCCAACGCGGCCGCGCTACAAAACAGTGCGGTCCATGTAGGCTGGTACAATGAGGTGTTGAGTCTCTGAAGTTGCCAGCGCGGCCGCGGAGCACTTTTGTGCGGTCCGCGCTGGGAAGGCCCAAATGTTCATGCTCTCTAAAGTTTCCCACGCAGCAGCGTAACAAAACAGTGCGGTCCGCGTGGGCAGCTCAGTTCAATGTGAAGGAATGAAATCTAGCGCGGTCCGCATCCATTTCTACGCGGCCGCGCTGGTAGGTAAGTGATGGGTCCCACAGGTTTTCTATAAATAGAGACCCTAGGCCTCATTTTACCCTTTACGCACTCTGACTTCCTGAGCTTAATTTTTTACTATTCACTGAGACCTTTGCTTCAAGTAGTTGAATCTTCATAATCCCTGGTAACATTCCTTGCTAATTTCATTCATAGTTTTAATTTTTAATTATTGTGCTTGCTTCCCAGTAGTATAACTTCTTATTTTCTTCTCATTTATCTTAGGTTTAATGATTAGCTTAGTTTTTTGTGTTTATCCTGAACATTGGGCATGAACTTCAATATGAGTAATTGAGTAGGGACAACTACGACTCAAAGATTTGATGAAAAATGGACCAAAATGCTAAACCCTAGCTCAGTTCTATTAAATGACCCAGCGCGGTCGCGCATCTTTTCTGCGCGGTCCGCGTAGTTTCTTCTGTGGTGCCTACTTTAACCAGCGCGGCCGCGTCAAATTGTTGCGCGGTCCACGCTGGCCCAACGCGGCCGCGGTCCATATCGGTGCGGACCTCGTTGGGGGGATTGAGAGAGGTTCACCGGGGGCATATGCCCTGCGCGGTCCACGCTCCAGACCTATGCGGTCCGCGCCCCTGTGTTCTGCTTCTGTGTTATGCAAATTAACTGTGTTTTCCCCTCCTGTGTGATTCATCTAATTCACTGCATGTGCTTAAACTAACAATGTTAGACGTGTATTTTTTGCAGATCATGGTTAAGAAACAAGGAGGTAAAGAACAACAACAACCCGGGAGAGGTGGTTCCTCCCGAGGGGGAAAGGGAAAGAGAATTGCTAAACTCACTCCCCAGGCCCGGGCAAACATTAAAAAGACCCGTAAGCTGATACGGGCTGCTGATAGGGCTGCCTCCCACTCTTCGGGGAGTGAGTATGCACCCTCCCGGAGCATCACCTCAGAATCAGCCCCCACTCACACCTCTGACCCATTCCAATTACATGACACTCCTTCACCTTCACCCACCTCCAAGAGACCGGTCAACGTAATTTCGGATTCGTCTGATGAGTCCGTAGCAAGAAGTGAAGAACAATACTCCACCTCCTCCACAGCTTCATTATCTGGGGAGAGTGCAGGATATGGTGAGGGAGGTGAGCCTCAAGTCGGGGGAGTTGATCGAACCAGAAAACCTGAAGCCTAGGCAGAAAAATTTGTGAGTGAGATAGCGTTCCACAAATTTAGAGAGTGGTGGCCCGTGAGGAAATTGATCCTGGAGAGATAATTCATTGACAGTGATCTTCTACCTCTCAACCCTAAGGTGCAAGAGCAATTCCATACTAGAGATGGCTGGGGCTTCTTCAAGGAGAGATGTATTGATGCCAATGAGCATATGGTAAAAGAGTTCTATTGCAATGTTTCTCATGTGGTTAAGGACACAAAGGCGACGAAGGTGCGGGATAAAATGGTGGTTTTTGATGGGAAGTCCTTGAATCAATATTTGGGGTTCAAAGAGGAGGATGAAACAGAATACTTAGCGAAGCTAGCAATGGGTGAGGAGGTGCGTCCCTGGTTGGCCGAGTACTTGGCAGCCCCGGGCACTGTTCCAAATGGCTGAAGGCGGGGGAGAAGATTCTACGGAACACATTCAATTTTGAAGCAAAGGGTTGGTTGACATTTGTTTGTAGTAGACTTGATCCCTCCACACATGATCACTCAGTTCCTCTTACCCGGGCTGTTCTTGTGGCATCTATCATGGCCGGGCTTCCTCTCAATGCGGGCAACATCATCTCGAGGGTGATCTCTGCAGTCGGACAGGAGACCAACACAAACTACCCCTTCCCGAACACTCTGTCCATGTACTTTAGGGATTTGGAGGTGAAGAAAAAATAGTTTTGATGTCAAGACAAAGCCGATGGCCCCCTATTCATGGTATAGCCAGTTGGGTTCAGACAACCCAAAATCCAATAAGTACCAACCACACACCTCTGCCCCAACTGGCCAGTCTGAGGAGCCAGTTGCGGTAGAGCCTTCTATTGGACCATCCTCCATCCCGACCACTTCCACCAGTGAGCCCTTACCCCCAGGTCCTTCTACTTCAATTGACCCGGCAGTTCCTGTTTCAAAGACTCATCGGTTCACTGCCCACCAGCTCAGTCAGTCTTTAGCCAATCTAAACAACTGGATGTCAGCAGCGACATCCAAGTTGTCCACATTGGCTACTACAGTTGAGGCACATTCAGCACCAGCCATTGCTCAGATTCCTCCTTCCATCGAGGAGACATTAAAGAAGCTCCTGGCCAATTAGGAGAAGATTTTGGAGACCTAGGACACCTTGACTACGGCGGTAGCCTCGCATGGCAAAGCTTTGAAGGAGCTTGCCAAGGAACATAAGAAGATGAGAAAGTCAAGGGCGTCTCGGGAGTCGGTAAAGAAGCTGCGAGCAGATGTGGACAAGCTTTTGGCAGACCAGATGCCATTAGACTTGCTATTGGGGGATCCAGCTCCAGATCCAGCAGCAGCACAGCCACAGGAGGAGGAGGAGCCTAGGCACCCAAGGAAGAAGAGGAAGCTTCCTAGCACTGAGGGTGTTGTGATAGAGGTGGCACAGGTTTAGGAGGGTACCTCCACTGCTCCACCAGATGTTCAGCCGATCCATGACCCGGCCCCTGTCCCAGCAGCAGAGCAGCAGCAGGCCGGGAACCAGTCTAAGGTTCCTGCTAGTACAGAGGACCAGGGGACCACTGATCAGCCCATGCAGACGGATCAGGCTTGATTCGTGGGGGACAATGCCAGCTCTTATTTTGGTAGTTGGCATTGGGGACAATGCCAGCTCTTATTCGTAGGGGTGCGCCCTACTGTTTTGATTTTTGATACATTTGGATGATTGTATATATTTGACTTTTAGTTTATATTTTTAGATTTGATAGTTGGCCTGTATATAACTGCTATAACTGCTAATTTTGGCTACTTCTCTACTTTATGTATATTCATTCCGTATATTCTACTCCCCATTGTACATATTCATTCGGTTTTTCTATTTTCGTTAAATTTTTTTGTTTTTAACCTGGTATTTAGGCTCGTAGCCTTTTGTTTTGGTTTTGGCGTTGTCAATAAGCCCTTGGTTTTCTTAATGCCACGGTTCTTTCTAAGGGTAGACCGTTGTGCGAACCGGGTGGCTCTTCCCAATAATAGATGGCGTGACAACCTTCTTAAGGGTTTGAGTCCGTTTTTGACCTTCTTTTGATTTTGCGTAGTTAAGGGTACCTCAGGCAAAGCTTCACTTGGGCCTAACACATTTGCCTTTGATCCCATGGTCAAAGACATAATGTTGTGCTTAGGATGGTGAAAGTCGTGGCCTTGAGACTCTTGTGTTGACCAAACAATCATCATGTGGTCTTGTTGAACCATTGTGCGCTTGAATCGTAACTAAGGTCGTTGTGGGCCCTCGACTCGATGTCTTTAGCAATCCTTGAGGGCGTGTGGTGAGAATTAGAATTGTGAGTCCAAGTCCCGAGCCGATGGTCTAGAACTTGCCCCGAATGTGTGTTGAGGCGAAATCCTAGGTGAAATTTGACTTGAGAAGTGATTATAGGCTCTCCTTGATCCAAATGCTAAGTTGAACAATTCCATAGCCTACCAATGAAATGATTCCCTAGTTAACCCTTTTGAGCCTTAAACTTTCTTCTCTCAAGAACCAAAGCTACAAGCCTATACCCGTTTTTAATGAGACCTTCTCTTGGCACCCACATCTTCCCTTGAGTAAATGACAAATGTCTAAGTTTGGGGGGAGAGGCAAGAAAGGAAACAATGTGGTAAAAGGTACAAAAGTAAAAGAAAAGAAAGGCAATGAAAAAGGAAGAAAAGACAAGACAAAAAGAAAGACCAAATTGAATAAGGTCAAAAAGGGGATTCAAAGAAAACAAAAGTGAAAAAGGGAGTGGAAAAAGTAGAAAAAGGAGAAATGTGTTGAATGGCATAAGAAAGAGTGACAGTGTGTCTCTCTAACCCCTTGAAAAAGAAGTGAACACTCAAATGAGTCAAGAAAGTGTGCCAAAATGAATCAAAAGAAGTGCTTAAGGGAAGATTGAACCCACTTGAACAAAAACATGTCCTATCCTTGCCCAAAAGCCTTTACAATGACTCCACAAAAGCCCTATATAATCTTGAGTTGAACGGAACCTACATTAGTGGATACTTACATAAGGGGCAAGCATATGGTACCTAGAGCCGGACTTGTGACCTTCTTTTTGAGAGAATTGAGTGAAAATCCCATCAACCTCGGTTTGTGTGTCACTACTCTAAAAAGTGAGGTTCGCTTAGGGAGAGTTGAGGATGTTTGAGTTTGGGTTCCACAATGACCAAGGTATTTGAGAAAAGCTCTTTGATGAAATGTGTCAACCCTTGATGCTCTTGTGGCACACTTGATCCATAGTTTTCAAAAGCCTAAAATGTGTTAATGATGCATTCGTATTGAGGGAAATTGTTAGTCCCAATTGATGCTTGTTGAGGTTACTTTAGGATAGCTGGAAATTCTTGAGGGATGTGTTGATTCTTGAGGGAAATTCTTGGTTGACTCCGAGTTGTATTATTGAGGGATGTGTTGATTTGATTGTTATTGAGCTTATTAGTGATCCGGGGAGATCTATGAGTTACTTTTCCGTGTTGCGAGGCATTAGGATTTGTTGGTTATAGGCACATGTGATGCGGTTTTATTGGGGTCTCTTAGTGGGATTCGAGCAGGAAGAGTATTGGGTATTGCTCGGCGGATGGCGTATCGGTTGTGTCCTTTCGGGTTTGTGTAATGTTATGTCAATTGCTTCGCTGTGGTTATGATTATTTGCTTTGGTTCTAGACATCAGATTGCGCGTGGTTGTCGATTTTGAGCATAGTGACTTGAGGTGTTTCACGTGGACCAGTGTTTGGATAGGATCGCGCATTGCAGCGAAGTTATGTGGAGGTATGACCCTTCGGGTTAGATTCGTGTGTTCTGTTTCTACGATATGTGACGGGTTCTCAGCAATGTGTGTGGTGGTACTGGTGAGCTTGCGGTACAACTCTCTCATTTGAGTCATTTTTCATGATTTGAGTACATTCGGATTGTTGCTTATTGTTGCGCAGATTGCACGAGTTGTGGCTTTAGATTGTATTGATGTGTCATTTCACCAGAGTAATTGTGTTGGATTAGATGAGATCATTGGGATCTAGATTGAATACAAACGGATTCGGTTTTAGCGTGTTGGAAGGATAATATCGATGTTCGGCTCAGAAATTTGCTATGGTCCTTGCCAAAGGAGAAGTGGCTTCAAAAATGGTTGATCTGAGGAATGGTTATGACTTTCTACGTGTTTCATTTATCATTGGCAATATACGGAAGTGTTGGAATGAGACTTTATTTGATAAGAGGGTTATTATCGATATTCGGTTGTTCTGAGCAACTGCTGTGATCAGAAGTTATCGCTACGAGAGTTTGAGCTATGTGGTATATCATGTAATTGCATCTGAGGCTGCAGGTATGGTTTGTTACAGCTGGTTCGGGCTTATTCAGAGTATAGATGTGAGATTCTGATCTTCTAGATGATTTCAGAAGTGGAAATGTGGTTCTAAGGTTTATGGGCTAGGTTGGATTGCGAAATTTCAGTTACATTGTGTTATCGGACCTATATGAGATAGGGTGACGTGGGATCACCCCCGGGTATGTGCATGGTAAGGTTACACAGCAATTTGATGGGTTTGGGAACAACTCTGGGCACGTTCGAGGACGAACGTATGTTTAAGTGGGGGAGGATGTAACGACCCGATGTGTCATTTGTGACGTGTGAGCAAAATTCAGGTCATTCGGACGAGGTTTGATAGACTTTTTTATCGAATTCGGAATTCGGAAGTTTGGAAATTCTTAGGCTTGAATCCGAAGGTGATTCGATGTTTTGATGTTGTTTTAAGCGTTCCGAAGTTTGGAACATGTTTGAATGATGTCATGGGATGTGTTGGCATGTTTGGTTGAGGTCCTGAGGGCCTCGGGTGAGTTTCGGGTGGTTTCAGACCTTTTCTAGGCCATTTCTAGTTGCTAGTTTTTTGGCTTCAGGGGTGTACAGTGCATTAGCATAGATCTGACCGCGTTAGCATAGAGAAAATTTGGAAAAATGGAGTTGTGCCATGCGATCGCCTAAGTGTTCCCGCGATCGCATAGAGTAAAATCTCTGTTGCACTGACCCGACTTTGGAAGCTTATATCTCACAATGTATAAGGAATTTGAAGATGATCCAAAAACGAAAGTTGTAGCGCATGATGTCTAGTATTCAGAAAGTTAAACCAATTGTAATTTGCAGTGTTGTACTGAAAGTTATTACTATTATATTATAGGCTGTCCGGAAGAGTTGGAGAAGGCTGTTGGAAAAATTTGTTCTACGCGATCGTTGGGAATGGCCGCGATCACATAGGTAAAAGAAGGGCTGTAAAATTTTGTGCTTCGCTATCGCATTAGTTTGTCCGCGATAGCATAGGGTAAATGCCTGGGCAGATTATAAAGTACTCTATTTCGAGGATTTCAGCCATTTTTGCATTTTTGGAGCTATGGAGCTCGAATTGAGGCGATTTTTGAAGGGATTTTCAGAGGATTGATTGGGGTAAGTGTTCTTCACTCAAATTTGGTTAAATCTCATAATTATGTCTTGATTCATATCATTTTTAATTTTGGAATTTTGGGGTGAAAATTGGGGAAAATGGAGGAAGGTTTGGAGAGTTGATTTTGGGGATTTGGATGGCCATTTGATGTCGGATTTTGGTGAATTTGATATGGGTAGACTCATGAGCAAATGGGTTTTCTAGTTTTGTGATTTTTATCGGATTCGAGACGTGGGCCCGGGGGTCAGGTTTGGCCAATTTCGAGATTTTTGGTGTAAATTGGTTATTTTCGAGTGGGCTTTGTTCCCTTAGCATATTTTTGAAGGTATGAATCTGTTTTGGTTAGATTTGGAGCATTCGGAGGCGGTTCGAGAGGCAAGGGCATCGCGGGCTAGAATTTGGATCGGATTGAGGTAAGTAATGATTGTAAATGTTGTCCTGGGGTATGAAACCTTGGATAGGTAAGTAGTGATTGTAAATGTTGTCTTGAGGGTATGAAACCCTGGATTTCATATCGTTATGCTATTTTAAGGTGACGCACAAGCTAGGTGACGGGCATGGGGTCGTGCACCGTTGAGGATTGTCACTTGGTCCATCCCGTACGACTTTTAAGTCGCATATTTACTTGAAAACCATTTAATATTGTTATATTTTGGAAAGTATTATTGTGTTTGGGTCTAAATACCGTGTCTGGGCCTTGTGCCGATTGTTTGGACCCTTAGGGGATTTTACTATTGTTTTCCTCACTGTTTTTGATTTAATATTTACACTCAGTCATGGTATGTTCTTACTGTTTTCATAACTCGGTTTTATTCACTCCTCCTAATTTCATAACTGATATTTTGAGATGAGTACTTGTTTTACTGTCAGCCCGAGGGGCTTGAGTGCGTTCTGACTGAGTGAGGCCGAGGGCCTGTGTTGTGAGGATGTTATGGGATCGGCCTGTGCGCCGCAGCATGTTACTCTGATTTATGATATATGAGAGGTCGAGGGCCTGATTTATTATTCCACGAGGTGGCTCGTGATTGTTATGAGGCCGAGGGCCTATTTGATTATGCCACGAGATGGCTTGTTATAGCGCTTGGCCTGTAAGGAGCCCCTCCCGGAGTCTCTACACCTCCAGTGAGCGCGGGTACCCAGTGTGAGATGTGATATTGCCCGAGGGGCTGTTGTTGTTTCATGTTATTGCCTGAGGGGGCTGATACGAGTGATTGCGAGATAGCCCAAGGGGCTGGTTAAATTGATATTTTGCCCGAGGGGCAGTTGTGGTACATGTTTTGCCCGAGGGGCTATTTTTACGTTTCTATACTTTTACTCACTGCGTTCATCACTCGTTTGAAACTATTGAAAGGTGTTTTAAAAGGTTTTCCTAAACTGAGGTGTTTTACGAGTTTACTGCTTTACTGCATTGTTCTAGACTTATACTATTTTGCTGTAGCATTATGTTGTGGTTTGCGTGTTTTCTTACTGCTCAACTGCCTTTACTTTGATTACTTATTGATTTGGTGTACTCACATCACTCCCTGCACCTCGTGTGCATATCCAGGAGCTTTAGGTCGCGATAACGAGTGTTGATATTGTTTACCAGCTGATCCTCGGAGTTGACTAGGTAGCTGCTTGGCGTTCGCAGCCCGGTGCTTCTCCTTCCTATCTCACTTAGTCTTGTATTAGAATTTCTATCAAACTATGTTGTCTTTATCTTATTCCTAGACGAGTTATAGTTGCTCATGACTGGTGACACCCCGATGTCAGGCAGTTTTTTGGTTCGCATTGTCTACTTTGACTTATATTATGGATTTATTAGTTAACTATTGACTCTAAATGTCTTAATATGAAATATTTGGTTGGCTTGGGGTTTGTGTCGGCTGGCCTAGTTTCACGATAGGCGCCATCGACCGGGTCCGTTTTAGGGTCGTGACAGTAAACAACTTCAACATAGTAATCGGGTAGCAGGAGATGATAGTCTGTGCCCGCTGAATAATAAGAGCAACCTCTGCCTTTGTAGTCATTAAGACTTGTACCGATTCTCATATGTTTTAATAAGACTCTGCAACTTCTGAATTTTCCTTTTATTTATTTGATCACCTATCATAGTTACATAATCCACATAGTCTAAATTTCAGCCTAGACCCACAGTTGTGGGCCTCGAAGAGTGCCTAACACCTTCTCTTTGAGGTAATTTAAGCCCTTACCCGATCTTTGGTGGCGTTGACTAGTAAAATAGAGTTATTTGCAAATAGGTGCCCTAACGCACCTTAAAATCGTTAGATGGCAACTTTTCTCTTTTAACACCCATCTAAAAGAGTTTTCACACGTCGAAACCCGCATTCGCGAGAAAATGGGGCGCGACAGCATGTCGACTCTGTTGGGGAAATACTTAGGCTTTTACCATAATGAACTTGACTTATGTGGATTACTTAATTTTATTCTTTATTTGTTTTAAACTGCTATTACATACACATCTCTTTTCTTATTCACCTTTATTTGTTTTAAATTGCTATTATATACACATACCTTTCCTTATTCACCTTTATTTGTTTTAAATTGCTATGGCATGCATATCCCTTCCCTTATTCCCCTTTAATTGCTATGACATGTATGACCTCTCTCCATCTCCTTCATCTTGTCTAAGACTGCTATATTATGACTCTCCCACCCCTATTTCCCCACCTGCTTCATTACGTTCTCGCACATTTTCATGAGTTATACTGACCTTTTACATTTGTCTTTCTTTTCTTTTCTTCTTTTCATGTTCACTTTTGCTATTTTATTTACTGCTTTTACATACTTTTATCATGTGAATACTTGGCAATGTGTTATTATTTCTGCATAAAGCATGCTCTGCATCATACTCCACTCGTTCCAATTATCAACATAGCGGCGCTTGATGAGTATCCGCGCTTTCCTGAAATCACCCTTTTTTAAATCGGGAAGGCTTATTTGTGGTAGACTAGTCGATCATCGGTGCAGTTGACGGTCTCGTTCCTTTCTCTCTCAAGTTGTCCATTGGGGTAACCAGTCTAGACCATTCTAGAAATCCTACTACAACTTGAAATGTACATGCATCATGCTAAACCTAGTACGGGTTGAAGCGTTGTTAACGTAACAACTCGCTAAGATGAACCTTGTCCAAAGTCTGATGGAATTTCCACAATCCCATTGGACGCTATCATATTATGTACATTACTTGGAGAAAATGTGCCAACGTGTTGATCATTATTGCATAAGTAGTCAAATCTGAAGGGAGAAAGGGCAAACCTTTGTTTATTTGCAAATGATGAAGAACGAAATCCCCAAGATCAGTATGGTCCAAAACATCCTACCTTTGCTACTTGACTGGTGGAAAGACCTTGCACCTTGTGACAAAAATCATGTGAGGAGAGTGTTGATATCCAATTTACCTCATTTTTAAATATATATACATATACTTTTAAAATAGTGCATATGCATCATCATTTAGTTTATAAGCATACACAAGCATTTTTTCATAATTTTTCATAATTTTTTTAAAGGCTTTACATCAATTTATTTCTATACTTTTATTATATAATTATCCAGTAATTATCCTTCAAATCATTTTATGATGATCTAATTATCTAAACTTGTCATTTACACCAATATGAGGTCTTAAAAAATTTTCAGTGCATCTCTTATAATTACATTTGCATTTTTAAGGCTAAATTGCATATTTTGGCAATAATAGCCCATATGCATATAATTACATTATTTATAAGGAAAATGACCTTTTATGTTTTTATAATATTAAGTAATTATTTTTAATCATTTCTATGCACAAATGATATTTTGTTATTACTTTTATAAAATTATTTATTTGATTAAAATTGGGTATTTAAAATCTGGCCCTAATTTCATCCTAATTTCGGACTTAACTACACAGACCTTGGCCCAATAACCCCCAGCCCAATCCTAAACGATCCAACCCAATCCAAAGTCGACCCATCCCTTTCTCAAATCCCAGCCGTTGGTAATAAAATGATCAACGACTCACAAACGCCTCCCCCCTTTCCTTATATCACTCAACCCCAAACCCTAACCCCATTCCCTCCAAACCCGCCACCTCTCTATTCTCTCCTCCTTGAAGAGGGGATACATAGGCAGCACTGTGGGTTCGGTCACAATTCAATAAAATCTTCATTTTTCTCATGGTCAGAAACTGGGGCAGAATTTTGAGGAGGACCCTCAAAATTCCGGAGCAAGTCCAACCAATTTCATCATATGCGGAACGGCTGAAGAATCGCTTATTAAACTGGGGTAGAATTTTGAGGAGGATCCTCAAAATTCTAGTGCAAAGAAGTCGCAATGTCTCTAAAGTTTCACAGTTATTGGTTCATCTAATTTACTTGATATTGCATACTACTATATTTTTAAATAACTATATTTATCAAATGCATGCATATTTTGCGAAAAATTTATTTCTTTGACAGTCATATGTTACCCAGGGTAACTCAAACAGAATCTCAAAACAGGAGCATGGGCAAGCAAAAGACAAAAGCACGAACCGACCTTCCCCACAGAACTCACAAATCTTTCTTTGAATGCAGGTATAATAAGACAACGGTACTCGCAGATGGTTTCGTTATAGCCAAGAAGATACTAAGAGCAGGAAACTTTTGGATGACTATGGAAACGGACTGCATCAGATATGTCCAAAAGTGTCACCAGTGTCAAGTACATGCAGATATGATACGGGTACCACCAAATGAACTCAATGCAACAAGTGCACCTTGGCCTTTTGCCGCTTGGGGAATGGATGTCATCGGTCCGATCGATCCCGCCGCTTTGAATGGGCATAGGTTCATTTTAGTGGCCATAGATTACTTTACAAAATGGGTCGAGGCTGCATCTTACAAGGCTGTAACCAAGAAAGTTGTCACAGATTTTGTCTGGGATCGTATTGTTTACCGATTCGGGGTGCCAGAATCCATCATCACCGACAACGCCGCCAACCTCACTTAACGAAAGCTATGTGTGAAACCTTCAAGATCAAGCACAAGAATTCCACAGCATACAGACCTCAAATGAATGGAGCAGTGGAAGCCGCCAACAAGAATATCAAGAAGATTCTAAGGAAAATGGTAGACAACCACAAGCAATGGCACGAGAAATTACCATTTGCCTTATTAGGGTATCGTACCACAGTCCGCACGTCAATCGGAGCAACTCCCTACATGTTGGTTTACGGTACTAAAGCTGTCATTCCTGCCGAAGTCGAAATTCTTTCTCTGAGAATTATACAAGAAGCAGAACTCAGTAATGCAGAATGGATGCAAAGCCGTTATGAACAATTAGCTCTTATTGACCGAAAAAGAATGAATGCGGTATGCCATGGTCAACTTTATCAAAACAGAATGTCCAGAGCTTTCAACAAAAGGGTCAAACCCAGACAGTTTGCACCGGGCCAGCTGGTGCTGAAGCGGATCTTCCCGCATCAAGACGAGGCCAAAGGAAAATTCTCACCTAATTGGACAGGGCCCTACATGGTTCACAGGGTAGTAACAGGAGGAGCACTCATACTTGCAGAAATGGACGGAGAAGTTTTACCAAAGCCGATCAGTTCAGACGCAGTCAAAAGATACTATGTTTAGATTTGATGTAAGTAAACTATACTTGACCTGATTCCCGTTTAAGAGGGAATACGTAGGCAGCCCTGTGGATTCGGTCATAATTCAATAAAATCTTCATTTTCCTCATGGTCAGAAACTAGGGCAGAATTTTGAGGAGGACCCTCAAAATTCCGGAGCAAGTCCAACCAATTTCATCATATGCGGAATGGCTGAAGAATCGCTTATTAAACTGGGGCAGAATTTTGAGGAGGATCCTCAAAATTCTGGTGCAAAGAAGCCGCAATGTCTCTAAAAGTTTCACAGTCATTGGTTCATCTAATTTACTTGATATTGCATACTATTATATTTTTAAATAACTATAATTATCAAATGCATGCATATTTTGCAAAAACTTTATTTCTTTGACAGCCATATGTTACCCAGGGTAACTCAAACAGAATCTCAAGACAGGAGCATGGGAAAGCAGAAGACAAAAGCACGAACCAACCTTCCCCACAGAACTCACAAATCTTTCTTTGAATGCAAGTATAATAAGACAACGATACTAGCAGATGAATCAAAACACTGCCTTCAAGACAACAAATTATCTAGCACGAACATCTTCAGCTAAGAAATACTATACTTTTCCATTTGTCTCCTATTTGCATGAGGCTAAGCCCTGCCTCCCTAACTGCATAAGGCTAAGCACTGCCTTTCCTTGCATTGAGACTAACCATGGTCTCCATTTTGCTTGAGGCTAAGCCCTGCCTCCTCAATTGCATAAGGCTAAGCATTGCCTTCCATTGCATAAGACTAAGCCCTGTCTCCTCTTTTGGCATAAGGCCAAGCACTGCCTTCCATTGCATGAGACTAAGCCCTGTCTCCTCCTCAATGGCAAGAGGCTAAGCATTGCCTCCTTAACTGCATAAGGCTAAGCACTGCCTTCCATTGCATGAGACTAAGCCATGTCTCCTCTTCTTGCATGAGGCTAAGCCCTGCCTTCTCAACTGCATAAGGCTAAGCATTGCCTTCCATTGCATGAGACTAATCTCTGTCTCCTCTCCTTGGATGAGGCTAAGTCGTGCCTCCTCAATTGCATGAGGCTAAGCATTACCTCCTTAACTTCATAAGGCTAAGCACTGCCTTCCATTGCATGAGACTAAGCCCTGTCTCCCTTTATTGTATGAGGCTAAGCATTGCCTCCTTAACTGCATAAGGCTAAGCACTGCCTTCCATTGCATGAGACTAAGCCCTGTCTCCCTTTCTTACATGAGGTTAAGCATTGTCTCCCCAACTGCATAAGGCTAAGCTCTGCCTTTCCTTGACTAATACCGAATGCTACGCTACTTGAAATCTAGAACTATTTTGCCTTCATGGGGCTAATCTCTGTCCTAATCTTATCCAAGACTAAGCTCTGTCCTGCTTCGCTCCTTATATGATTCATCATCTTGTCTCTGCATTTCATGGCCTGAAACATCGCCATATTATCCAAAGGCGTCATACTCCGAAGGCATCATCCTCAAAGCCTGAAGACACCATGTCATGGCCTAAGGATCTCAAAGCTTTATATAATTATTCAAAGGCGTCATAGTCCAAAGGAACCATTCTCATGGCCCGAGGACACCATTTCATGGCTTGCGAATCCATTTATTATACATTTCATGGCCCGGGACGTCATGGTCTAATTACATCATCATCATCGTCCGAAGACAATATTCATGGGCTAAAGGGAATTTGCATCATGTTTAGATTCTCGCAATAACCCATATATGTTTTGCATGCATTGTATTTTAAGTTTTGCAGGTACTCCGGGAGATAATCGTTCTTCAAACGGGAGCAATCTTCGCTCCGATTTCCATTCACAACGTTCACGTGTTCTAAACGCAACCGAATCCCATCAATTACTCACTTTTCTCTGTGGCTATTCAGATACTTGCTCTACAACACATCCGTTACATTTCAGATTCACATTCAAAACTCTGCACTATCCTTCCCAAAAGAACCTTTTCCGAAACGTACAACCATTCCTATAACAACTCCATCGACTTCGTTCAGCGTTGGATCCAGAACTACACATGACCTGATTCCTGTAAAACCAGGGATATGTAGTCAAAATCAGTCATCATCTCTTTACCCTACAACTCTTTCATCCTTCCCAGGTAAAGAGAGGCAACTATTGATACCCAATTTTTTCCTCATTTTTAAAATATATACATATACTTTCAAAATAGTTCATATGCATCATCATTTAGTTTATAAGCATACACAAGCATTTTTTCATAATTTTCCATAATTTTTTAAAGGCATTAAATCAATTTATTTCTACACTTTTATTATATAAATATTCAATAATTATCCTTCAAATTATTTTATGATGATCTAATCATCTAAACTTGTCATTTACACCAATATGAGGTCTTAAAAATTTTCAGTGCATCTCTTATAATTACAATTGCATTTTTAAGGCTAAATTGCATATTTTTGCAATAATAGCCCATATGCATATATTACATTATTTATACGAAAAATGACCTTTTGTATTTTGTAATGTTAAGTAATTATTTTTAATCATTTCTATGCACAAATGATATTTTGTTATTACTTTTATAAAATTATTTATTTGATTAAAATTGGGTATTTAAAATCTGGCCCTAATTTCATCCTAATTTCGGACTTAACTACCCAGACCTTGGCCCAATAACCCCAACCCAATCCTAAACGACCCAACCCAGTCCAAACCGACCCAACCCCTTCTCAAATCCCAGCCGTTGATAAAAAATAATCAACGGCTCACAAACGCCTCCCCCCTTTCCTTATATCACTCAACCCCAAAACCCTAACCCCATTCCCTCCAAACCCTCCACCTATCTATTCTCTCCTCTCTGAAGAACACTAACCCGCCGCCTCTCAAAAACTCCTCTCCTAATCCCCCTTCTATTTTCTTCCCATTCACTTACCATATCCGTATATTTCCATTACTGGGTGATTCTCTACGGTATTACCTAGTACTTGCCTATAAGATATTGAACTATTAGTATCTCAGTGTGCGCATAGGATTCTGTTAACTTACACACTGCCTAATATATGTTGTAGATATCATGCATATAGGATCGGAAATCAGTTTTAATTATAGAAATCATGTCTATAGGATCTAAAATCAGTTTTAATTATGATTATAGAAATCCTGTCTGTAGGGTCTAAATACAATCTTAATTATCGTCCTGCTCGTTTCTTTAAAGAGTTTTCAACACTGCGCTAATTATTACTATTAGAAACCATGCCTATAGAACTCGACTAAGTAATTCTGAACATACTCCTGTGATCACTATTGGTAGTTACTGCGTGAAACACCTAGACATCATGCATATAGGTTTTAATCCCTTATGATTGTGATCAGTAGGCAACTATGTAGGCTTTTATGTAGAAATCGTATTAAAGGTAAGGATTTTAGATCTGAAACTGCTGCATGTATTAAAATCCAGAATCACGTAGAGATCATGCCTATAGGATTCCATAACTTTAATTAGTTTAAAATCTGCAGCTGCCAAATGCTCAATGTGTTTGCGTGCATTCATTGTCAAAGTGTGGAGGCCAACTTGAGCCCTTAATTGCTTTTATATGAAGTCCAACCTGTCTTGCATGTCGATTAGTTTTATCATTTTGAGCAGCCTAAGTTGAAGTCTAGGACTACCTAAATAGAGGTCCTAAGTCTCCTGGACCATAGGCATGGGACGGGTAGTGCATGCATAGGGTATGGTTTAGAACCAACTAGTGCTCTTTAGGTAACAATTTAAAGATAGTAATCGGGTAGTATGAGATGATAGTCTGTGCCTGCTGAATAATATGAGTAACACCCCATCTTGAGGGAGTTACGAAGTATTATTTATGTTGCATGGAGTGTTCTTTTAGGCTAAAAAATTTAGGACCCCCCATCTTGTCTTTAAATCAATTACTTGTTTTTAGTAATAAACTTCCCAAATTCCTTGTTTTCTATACTTGATCACCTAGACTAATTAATATAATTGAGTTCGGCCGGGACCCACAGTTATGGACCTCGAAGAGTGCCTAACACCTTCTCTTCGAGGTAATTTCAAGCCCTTACCTGATCTTTGGTGACGCAAACTGGTTAAACCAGAGTTATCTGCAAAATAGGTACCCTAACGCACCTCAAACCCATTAGGTGGCGAATCTTTCTTTTAACACCCTTCCTTAAAAGAGTTGTTACGTGTCGAAGCCTGATTTCGCGAGAAAAAGGGGCATGACAGCATGGCGACTCTGCTGGGGATTTTTAGGCTCTTACCATAAGTGAACTTGGTTTATATGAATTAGTCTTCTCTGATAAGCATGTCTTTATTATTTTGCTATTACATGAATATCCCACTCCTGTTTCCCTTTTATTTGCTACACGTATACCCCTTTCCCCGTTTTCCCTTTATTTGAATTCGCATGCAAATCCCTGCTTAATTTGGTCATAATATGCACTTTCCTTTAGACTTTTTTTAAGGATTCCCACATCATGTCTCTCCCTACCCTCACTCTCTTATCTACTTTATTACAATTTCCACATTGTGCGTACTAAGTTCTTCCTTGTTTTTCTTTCTTTGTATTTACGTTTCATTCGATACTGCATTTACTTCTTTCAACATGCAAAAATATTTGACAGCGTGTTGTTTTATCTTTCCATAAAGCATGCTCCACATCATATTCCACTCGTGCGTATTAATACCATCGCGGCACTTGATGAGTATCGCGCTCTTCCTATATTACCCATTAAATTCTGAAAGGCTTATTTGCGATAAAACTAGTCGATCAGCGGTGCAGTCGATGATTCCGTGCCTTTCCCTCTCAAGTTGTCCGCTTGAGGGTACCAGTCTAGACTCTTCTAGAAACCCCATTCTAATATCAACTGTGCATGCATCATGTCTAAACCTAGTATGAGTTAGAACGTTGTTCGCGTAATAACTCATTGAGACAAGCCTTGTCCAAAGTCCGTCGGGATTTCCATAGTCCCAATGGACAGAATCACGATCTGTGCATTATTTGGAGCAAACATGCCAATATGTTGATCATTAACGTGTGAATGGCCAAATCTGGAGCTGGAAAGGGCTAACTCTATTTGTTTTGCAGAAATGAGGTGCGAAGTCCCCAGGTTCGGCATGGTTCGAAACATCCCACCTTTGCTGCTGGAGTCTCAATATTTGTCCGTTGACTATATTGAAGAGGTTGGGTAAAGGCTTGCATGAGATACGAGCAGGAACTATGAACGTGAAGGCATTCGATGGGTCCCAAAGGGCCACGATCGGGGAAATCAACCTGTGTTTGCAGAAGGGTCCAACTTGGTTTAATGTTTAGTTTCAAGTATTGGACATATCCGCCACATATAACCTGCTGTTAGGACGACCTTGGATACATGCTGCTGGGGCCATGGCCTCCACTCTACATCAGGCTGTGAAGTTTGAATGGAACCATCAGGAAGTAATCATCCACGGGGATGGAAGTAACCCCATTTACACCAATCAAACTGTTCCGATTGTCGAGAACAGAAGGAAGCTGGGTGGAGAAACGTACCATCGCACCGAGCACGTCAATGCAATTGAGAAAGACACATGGCTGAGTAATAAGATTGAAAGTATATTGTTATGGATAGGTTATGAACCCGGTAAAGGTCTCGGCAAGAATCTCCAGGGAATCACAAAACCAATACAGCTAAAGCGTCACGTCACAACTTTTGGGCTTGGGTATGAATACAGTTGGCAAGAGTATCAGGATTGGTCGCCACCATGGCGTGGTCCTTATTAACCACTTGAGCAGCCAATACTGCATCTGCACCAGACATTTCAAAAGACTGACGTGATATGGGGATCTGAAGAAGATGAAGCTTTAGTTGGACTGAGGAATCTATTTCTGGACAATGAATACATGGACTGTAATGCAATAGTTCAGGAGGAGGGGGAGGGAGACCTTACCATTCAGACCATGGAGAAAGGAGTTATTCTCAAGAATTGGACTGCCACACCATCCCAGACCCGTTGAGTTCCTAGGTAGCCTGGCAAATTAGCATGATCTATTTTTAAAAGCAATTTTCAGTATTTGAGACGTTTCAATATTTTTCTAGACGCATTTTGTTTTGAAATAATTGCTCGAGTCAGTCGTACTTGTTTAATGTTTTCAAGATTTATCCAATGCATTACTATTTTAGTATTTATTATTATCCTTTACATTTTCTCTCTACAGCATTGTTATTACTTATCATGATGAACTGACGACTATGACATGTAACGAGACAACGCAACATAAGGATAGTGATTTAGAGGAAATAGAGGAAGAAGATATAATCACTGAGGAAATTGTCAGAGAGGTGGAAAATTTTGAGAACAAGCCTATGTCAAACTTGGACAAAATCGAGATAGTCAATTTAGGAGATTGTGAAACAGTTAAAGAAACTCGCATAAGCATTCACCTGTCACCATCAGAGAAAAAAGAGAACACCCATTTCCTAAAAGAGTATGAAGATATCTTTGCATGGTCTTATGATGATATGACCAGTTTGAGCACATCTGTTGTGGCTCATAAACTACCTAACGATTCGATGTGTCCGTCTGTAAAGCAGAAACTCAGAAAGTTCAAGCCTGATCTAAGTCTGAAAATCAAAGAGGAAGTCACCAAGCAAATCAAAGCTAAGGTTCTCAGAGTGGTCGAATACCCTACTTGGTTGGCTAACATCGTGCCAGTTCCGAAGAAAGATGGGAAGGTCAGAGTATGTGTCGACTATCGGGATTTAAACAAAGCAAGTCCCAAAGATGATTTTCCGTTACCCAATATACACATACTGATCGACAACTGTGCCAAGCATGAACTCCAATCCTTTGTGGATTGCTTCGCAGGATACCATCAGATCTGGATGGATGAGGAAGATGCCGAGAAAACAGCCTTTATCACTCCATGGGGGATGTATTATTATAAAATGATGTCGTTTGGCCTGAAGAATACTAGAGCCACTTATATAAGAGCCATGACGACTATTTTCCATGATATGGTTCACAAAGAAATAGAGGTGTACTGGATGATATCATCATCAAATCCAGAAGAAGTACGGATCATATAGCATACTTACGGAAATTCTTTAATAGGTTGCGAAGGTACAATCTGAAACTGAATCCTACAAAATGTGCCTTCGGAGTCCTGCTGGATAATTGCTAGGTTTCAACGTCAGTCGCCGAGGGATTGAATTAGACCCTTCAAAAGTCAAAGCTATCCAAGATTTGCCACCTCAAAAGAGCAAGAAGGATGTGATGAGCTTCTTGGGACATCTCAATTACATCAGCCGCTTCATAGCACAATCGACCGTGATCTGTGAACCAACTTTCAAAATGCTAAAGAAGTATGCTGCAACTAATTGGACTGAAGAATGTCAAAAAGCTTTTGACAAAATCAAGGAGTACCTTCCACACCACCAGTCTTGGTCCCGTCGGAACCTGGTAGACCTCTGCTACTCTATTTGTCTATACTAAATGAGATTTCGGTTGTGTCTTGGGACAACATGACGAGATGGGAAGAAAGGAACAGGCCATATATTATCTGAGTAGGAGCTTTCAACAAAAAGGTCAGGTCAAGGCAATTCACACTGGGGCAATTGGTACTGAAACGGATCTTCCCACATCAGGATGAAGCAAAGGGGAAATTCTCACCCAAGTGGCAAGTCCTTTACATGGTTCACCGAGTATTAACAGGAGGAGCATTTATACTTGCAGAAATGGATGGAGAGATTTGGGCCGAAACACATCAATTCGGACGCAGTCAAGAGATGCTATGTTTAAGATTATGTTTTCACTTCCTATTTGATAAAACTAAACTACGCTTGACCGGATTCCCGTTTAAGAAGGGATATATAGGCAGCCCTATAGTTTGGTCACATCACAATTATGTAACGACCCGGCCGGTCGTTTTGAGAGTCTAGCCCTGTTCCCCCCATTTTCCTATTTCTACTGTGTTCTACAGCTGTATTATGACTTACCGGGTTAGTTGGTTTGGGTCCGGGTGATTTCGGAGTGAATTGGGGCACTTAGTCTCTTAATTGGAAGTTCAAGTTGGAAAAGTCGACCGGATGTCGACTTATGTGTAAACGACCTCGGATTTGATTTTTTATGGTTCCATTAACTCTGTTAGGTGATTTTGGAATTAGGAGTGCATCCGGAATGTGATTTGAAGGTCCGTAGTAGAATTAGGCTTGAATTGGCAAAAGTTGAAATTTTGGCGAATTTGACCGGTAGTGGAAATTTTGATATCGAGGTCGGATTTAATTTTTGGGAATTGTAGTAGGTTCGTAGTGTCATTTATGGCGTGCATGCAAAATTTGAGGTCAATCGGACGTGGATCGATAGGTTTTGACGTTGTTTGTGGAATTTGGAAGTTTAGACGTTCATTTGGCTTGAATCTGAATGTAATTCGTGTTTTTGATGTTTTTTGGGGTGATTTTAGGGTTCGACTAAGTTCGTATTGAGCTATAAGACTTGTTGGTACATTTGGTTGAAGTCCTAAGGTCCTCGGGTTGATTTCGGGTGGTTAACGGATCAGGTTGGATGTTTGAAGATTGCTGAAGTTGGCCTGTTGCTGGTGTAATTGCACCTGCGAGGATATTGCCGCAAGTGCGATGTTGCAGGTGCGGAAGAATGGGCGTAGATGTGGGCAAGGCTAGACTGGGCAGGAGGCGCAGGTGCGAAAAAGGGGTCGCATCTGCGAGCCCGCAGAAGCGGATGAAGGACCGCAGATGCGCGTCCGCGGGTGCGAGTCCTGGAGTGCTGGTGCGGACCCGATGTTTTAAGTGACTCTCTGTAGAAGAGAAGTTTTGACCACAGAAGAGGCTCTGCAGATGCGGATATAGGGCCGCAGGTGCGAAAAAGCCTGGGCAGACAAAAAAACGGGACTTCGAGATTTTTTACCATTTTCACATTTTGGAACTCGGATTTTGGAGGATTTGAAGTGATTATTGAGGTAAGCTACTTGTGCCTATTTATCTTCAATAATGGTGTTTCCCCACTGATTTTACACCTAGTTGGTGAGTTTTTGAAGTGAAATTTGGGAGATTAGGGCTTGAGAATTTGAGAGTGAATTTTGGGGATTTGGAGGGCCAAATGGTGTCGAATTTTGATAAATTTAGTATGGTTAGACTCGAGAGTGAATGGGCTTTCGGGTTTTGTGACTTTTGTCGGATTTCGAGATGTGGGCCCGGGGTCGGGTTAAGCCAATTTCGGATTTTTGGCTCTAATTTAGTAGTTTTCTTGTGGAATTGACCCCTTTAGCCTATATTAGTTGTATTGTACTACTTGTGGTTAGATTTGGGACATTCGGAGGCCGACTCACGAGGCAAGGGCATTTTGGAGTAGATTTTTGCTCGGACCGAGGTAAGTAACAATTATAAATCTGGTCCTGAGAGTATGAAACACCAGATTTTGTGTCGTATGATTATTTTGGAGGTGACACACATGCCAGGTGACGGGCGTGTGGGCGTGCACCGAAGGGATTGTGACTTGGTCCGTCCTGTGAGACTGAAAAGTCGAATAGCTTACTATTAACTACATGTTCCCTCTGTTATATGGAAATTTGACTGTAAATTCATGTTAGAAATCATGTTTAGGCCTTATGATATTACTATTGGGATCCGTTGAGGTCGTATACTTGTTGAATTAGCTGTTATTTGTTGTTTTGTACTTAGTCATGATTTTACTTGCGTATTACAGCTCCGTCTTTTCTTTTTTCTTGTTGATACATAATATTATCTCTGTTTGAGCTGATTTATATGATTTCTGAGAGCTCGAGGGACTGGAGAGATTGGTGACTGAGATAGGGCCTGGGTGCCAAGTTGTGAGCTACGTGAGTGTATATGGATTGGGTTGCACGCCGCAACGAGCCTTATGGCTATTCATATATTGGATCAGGTTGCACGCCGCAATGAGCCTTATGGTTGTTTATATATTGGATCAGGTTTCACGCCGCAGCGATATAGCTCTTGGGCTGAAGGAGCCCCTCCGGAGTCTGTACACCCCCAGTGAGCGCAGGTACCTATTGAGTGTGAGTATTGAGGGCTGAGAGACGAGTGTTTGAGCTGTTGAGATGAGTTGAGCGACTGTTGCCTTGAGAAGCTGTACTTGCTTTCATTTGTTGTTGTACTTAGTTGATATCTGTCATTGTTGTGCAATCTCTGGAAGATTTTATATCTGGTTTACTTGAGCTCGAACTGGTTTGACTTAAACTGCCTGATTTGAAAGCATGTCTATTCTTTACTGAAATTTCTGAGATGAACTGTATTGCACAGCTCGTCATTGCTTCTCAGTTCCTTATTTGTTTCTGTTACATACTGAGTTGGTTGTACTCATGCTACACCCTGCACTTCATGTGCAGATCCAGGTGTGACCGGTCACGGAGGTCATTGAGTTCGTGCGTGGGTGATTATCGGAGATTTACGAGGTAGCTGCCGGTGTCCGCAGTCCTTGTCTCTCCTTTCTTATTGTCCTTTTATTTATGTATTGGCATTTTAGCACAGACTGTTGTAGTCTCTGTTTCTAGACTGGTTGTAGATGCTCATGACTTAGTGACACCACGATGTCGGGCTATTATTCCGCACTTGTGTTTTGGGTTTACCCCGTATTTATGTAAAACTCTAGTTATTTTAAATGTTTTAACTCATTTTTGTTATATATTGAATGTGTTTTGAAAATATCGCTTGCCTAGTACCATGATAGGCGCCATCACGACGGGTTAGGTGTTTGGGTCGTGACATATAAAATCTTCATTCTCCCTATGGTCAGAAACTGGGGCAAGAACTCGAGTTTGCTCGATCTCATCATGTTTGGAACCGCCAAGGAATGTATCGCCAGAAGTACACATTTAAACTAGGGCAGAATTTTGAGGAGGATCCTTAAAATTCCGAGTTAAGGAGGTTGCAATGTCTGAAAAGCGTATCACAGTCATCAGTTCAACAAATTATTTTCTCTCATGCATTATCACATATTTCAAACAACTACATTTTTATAAACAATTTATCAAATGCATGTTTTTCGAAATTTTGTTTCTATAGCAGCCAGACGTTACCCGGGGTGACTCGAGCAGGGCCTCCAAACAAGAGCAAAGGCGAAGCAAGGAATCAAGAGCACGAACCAACCTTCCCCCGCAAAACCCACGATTTTTCTTTGGATGCAGGAACAGTGAACATGACAGGAACGTCCGAAAATACATACACACATCAAGATCACTATCTTCACACCGACAAAGGTCACCAAATGCAAACACATCAAGCTAAGAAATGCTTTATTCTATCACATTTAGTCAATGCTTTCTTGCATAGGGCTAAGCACTGCTCTCATCATTACACAAGGCTAAGCACTGCCTTCCTTTGCATAATACCAAACATTGTCTCTACTCCTTGCATAGGGCTAAACACTGCCTTCACGTTGCATGAGTCTAAGCACTGCTCCACACTGCATAAGGCCAAACACTGCCTTTCCTTGCATGAGACTAAGCACTGTCTCCATTCTTTGCACGAGACTAAGCATTGTCTCCACATTGCATAAGGCTAAGTACTGCCTTTCTTTGCATGAGACTAAACACTGTCACCGTTCCTTGCATGAGGCTAAGTGTTGCCTCCATTATCGCATAAGGCTAAGCATTGCTTTTCCTTGCCAGAGACTAAGCGCTGTCTCATTTCCTTGCATGAGACCAAGAATTGTTTCCACTCTTTGCATAGGGCTAAACGCTGCACTCGTCATTGCATTAGGCTAAGCACTGCTTTTCCTTGCATGAGACTAAGCACTGTCTTCATTCCTTGCACGAGGCTAAGCATTGCCTGCATTATTGCATAAGGCTAGGAATTGCATTTCCTTGAATGAGACTAAGCATTGTCTCCTTTCCTTGCATGGGACTAAGCATTGTCTCCACTCTTTGCATAGGGCTAAACACTGCACTCTTCTCATACAAGACAAAGCCTTGTCCCCTCTCGTTATCGCATATGACTAAGCATTACCTATTTCCTCTATTAAACAATCGATATCACCGCATCTTTGCATTTCATGGGCTGAAACATGGCCATATTGTCTGAAGCCGTCATAGTATGAGGACATCATCCTCATAGCCAGAAAACATCATGCCATGGCCGGAGGATCTCTCGAAATTGCATATCATTATTCAAAGCGTCGTAGTCTAGAGGCACCTTCCTCATGGCCCGAGGACACCATTCCATGGCCGGAGAATCCCTTATCATACACTTTATGGCCCAGGACGTATGGTCTAAGGATATCATCCTCATCGTGCGAAGGCAACTTTCATGGTCCAAAGGGAATTTGCATCATGTTTAAACTTTCACAATACCCATATATATTCGCATGCACCGTGTTTTAAATTTTGCAGGTAACGCGGGAGGAAACTGTTCCACAAATAGGAGCAATTCTCACTCCGGTTTCCATTCACAATGTTCACATTCTTTGACTACCTCAAACGTAACCGATGATCGGCAACTGATTACCTTTTTTTCTATAATCGTTCAAATATCTGCAACATTCATTTCGCATTCATGACTCCACCTAAAATTATTTGTTACCTACGACACTATCCTACCCAAAAGATTCTTTTTCGAAACATATGACCACTCTTATAACAAATCCATCGGTTTCATTCACCGTTGGATCCAGAACTATACACGGCCCGATTCCCGTAACACCGGGATATGTAGGCAATTCAAGAACCAGGGTTCGACCCCATTTTTTTCAAAAACACATCATACCTCACTAACTTCGAATAAAATTGGTCATCATTTTCTTTACCCGACAACTCTTCCATCATTCCCGGGTAAAGAGTGAAAGCTGTTGATACCCAATTTTGCTCTCATATTTTTAGAAATGTCATATATGCTTTTAAAATATCATTCCTACATCATCACCAATCTACAAAAGTTATACAAGTATTTTCTATAATTTCCATAATTTTTTAAAGATTTAAAATTGATTTTCTAACATTTAAGTTACTTGCATACGTGTTAACTACCCCTTTTTAAATTATTTTGTGATGACTTAATCATCTAAAGTTATTATTTTCATCCACATATATGTTTCAGAATATTTTACTTTATTTTATATAATTATATTTGCACTTTTTAAGCTATTTTACATAATTTTGCAGTAATAACTTGTATGCTATGCATAATTATATTTTATTACATTATTTGTGCTCAAAATAGCATTTTTATATTTTTAAATGTTAAACTATTATTTTAAAGCATTTTACTACATAAATAATATTTTATTATTTGTTAATTACTTTTGACAAATTTTCATGTATTTAAATTATGGCCCATCTTTAATATGAATTTCAGGCCAAAAGCAAGCCCAAAACATTTGGCCTGTTTCATTTTCCCTTCAGCAACCCAGACCAGAGACCCTTTTTAGCCAAACCCGGTCGCGACCCGTCTTATAACTCGCCCCATATCCCTTTTAATCTTGGCCGTTGATCTTAGAGATCAATGGCCCACAAACTATTCCCCCTTTTTTATCCACCAAACCCCTAACCCTAAAGACCATTCTCTCATTCCGCCGCCTTTGAATCCTCTCTACTCCCTTCTCCTCTCAAACCCTAATAGCCGCATCCTCAATCCCCCCCAATTCCACTTCGAATATGGAATCTCCCCATGATTTTCCTTCCATACATGCTCTATCTCTCTGTTATTTATATGGTATTGGTATCATATAATACTTGCCTATCTTTGGCAAGTATACGGTCCTAAGTCAAGCACAATCATCTCCAGACCTTCAAGATTTAGACGATATTTCGTCTATATACACTCACTACCAGGCTATATGGGTCCAATTTACCAAGATCTTCAACCGATTTTTGATTCCGGTCAAAATAGGGTTTGCCTGATTCTTTTTTCTAATTTGTTTCTTAAACGATTCTGCATGCTCTCCCTTCCTTATTTATGTTTTTATTTACTGTGTTTCCTTGTTTAGGTGTTTGATTTCGACTACTATATGAACCTTTCCCCAATTTCCCCTTTGGACAAACCTTAATCACTGTTATTCTCTCACTCTCACTCATTCTACTATTCTGAAATTTGAGACCTTGGCCGGCTGAAAGTCAAGGCCACCGAAATTCAATTGTTGCTCCTTTCTCAGTGTGAGCACTGACCGGGGTTCATTGGAGACTCTTGGGAACTCTGACGCACTGAGATTCTGGGAGTCCTGCTTTTTATTGCTAGTTGATTTGCTGCTAGAACTTAATTTTTTGTTCGTTTAATTTGCAACTGGTGAATAGCTTGACTCTTGCAATTCTATTCTTAGTTGTGGTCATGACCTGAATACCATGCATGTTCGAATTTTCTGAACCTATATGATTACAATATGTTATTACTTTTGTTTGCAATCCTATCTGCCTTGAAGTTAGCCTATAGTCCTGTATTTTCTAGCATCTAAACTTGCCTAAATCCTATAGTTGAACCATCTTGAACCTACTCAGTCTGCTATGTTTATGCACACAATGAGTTTCCTATGAATGTTGCTTGTCCATGTTCATGCATTGCTCTGTATTATTGTATTAAGACTCTGGGGATACTTAGTCAGGCCCAGAATTTGCTCTACTATACTTCTTTATGCTAAGCCATTTAGGCATAACTTGCTACCTGGTCAAGTTTATATGAATTTTGAACTCTTCAGGCAAGCATGCTACTCTACCATTTGTGAACCCCAATCCTCATTATAGTTGCTTGCTTTACTACCATCCTGTTCTGTAGACTCATGCCTTCTAATACTAGGATTGCTCCAGTTTAATGCCTAGGGAATCTTTGATGTGCATAACTGAACTTGCTATATGTGATCAATTTGTATTAATTACTTGTTTACTGATTGGTTGTGGAGTTTAGTTTGTGATACTGTTGACCCTAAGCTTCTGTAGTAGGTTTCCTTAGTAGCACTTCTACTTGCCCTGAATTAGTCTACAACTCTCAGTTATGTCCTGCCTTGAATTCTTATGTTCTTCTTAGGAAGGCTGTTGTGGTATCTACCACAACGGGGAGTCTCTCGAGCATGTCATTGTCACTTGTTAATCTACTTGGAACTAATCCATGTCCTTAACTCTCATGCTTAGTTTCTTGCTTTGTGGATTCATGTTTCCTATAACTAATCTGGTGCATCTTAAGAAGTATATGCTTTGAACTTATTTGCTAGTTTGAAAGCCTTCCATATGTGCTCATTGTAAGGTCTTTGTGCATCTGTGTCCTCCCACCTGTTAGACGTAACCCCTAAGGTGATACTTAGAAAGTCTTTCTGCTAATGATTGTAATAATAGGAATCCATGTGTCTTTGCCTAAACTCTGAGCTATTTGAATGACATGTTTTATGTCCCCATGTTCCTGTCATTTGTTAATGGGTAAGCAAGACAATTGTCTTCATGTTTGGGCTCTGGCTTATTGGGCTGGTATGTTATTGAATCTGAGCATTGGTCAGACAAGTTTGCAAGCCTGGGTATTGGGCCTGTTAGAAATGCAAGAGTACGGCTGGTGAAGGCCGAGAAGGGCACTGCTGGGTTACTTTGTACTTGTGTTGGACCTGTAATTGTTGTATTTGGGTCTATAATAGCCCTATTAAGTTGGTATTTGTTTTATTATTCTAACTGGGCCTGTAATAATTTGTAAATAAACAATTGCGGTATTGATGAAATTGGGGAAACAGGTATATTTTAATGCTTGCGTAAAAGGGTAGAAAACATCCTTATAGGGTCTATATGTTCTATTTGCTATTTCGTTCAGCATGCCATATGTTATTTAGTTTAGTGTGTTGTACATTAATAGAAAGCATGCCTATAGGAATCACGCACACACTTCACTTAACTTGTCAAAACACGTTGGCTCGAGTAATTGCTATAGGATATCATGACTATAGGATCTTAATCAACTAATCAATCACTTTGCCATTTTGTCGCATTGCTACACTTAGACGACATGCCTATAGGAGTAAAGTACATAAAATCAATTTCAGTTATTAGCTACTAAAAATCCTGCTTATAGGACATTGTCACATGCCTAAGAAACATGCCTATAACACCAACACTGGTAATTCGGACAGCTTTACTGCCTCTTTGCACTAGCAATTTAGAAACCATGCTTGTAGGATTTGTAACGCCTTAATCTGCAGAATTCGTTGCCTCTACACTGCTGGAAATCCAGAAACACCAAGCAACCATGCCTATAGGACTTCAAATTCTAGTTCTGAATTATATATTGCCTAAACTCCCGCGTGCATTTGTTACTTATGTGTGGAGGCTAACTTGAGCCTTTAATTGGCTTTATATGAAGTGCTATTTGTTTTGAATGTCGCCTAGTTTTATCATTTGAGCTACCTAAGTTGAGTCTAGAACCATCTAGTGGAGGTCCAAAGCCTACTGGACCATAGGCATAGGATGGGTAGTGCACGCATAGAGTACGACTTAGAATTGAATTAGAACGCCTTTAAGTAACATAGTAATTGGGTAGCAAGAGATGATAGTCTATGCCCGCTGAATAATACGAGCAACCTCTACCTTTAGGGAGTTGCGAAGTATTATTTATGTTGCACCGGATGATCCTTTAGGCTAAAAAACTTAGGATCCCCCCCCCCCCTTTTTTCTTTATGTGTGTGTTATTCACACTTAGTCATTTATCATAGATCCATGTAGTTTGTATCTTTGTAGTTATTAAGACTTGTACTGATTCTCATATGTTTTAATAAGACTCTGTAATTTCTGAATTTCCCTTTTATTTATTTGATCACCTTGCCTAGTTACGTAATTCACATAGTCTAAAGTTCGGTCGAGACCCACAGTTGTGGACCTAGAAGAGTGCCTAACACCTTCTCTTTGAGGTAATTTAAGCCCTTACCCGATCTTTGGTGGCGTTGACTAGTCAAACAGAGTTATTTGCAAATAGGTACCCCAAAAGCACCTTAAAATCATTAGATGGCGACTCTTCTCTTTTAATACCCATCTAAAAGAGTTGACACACGTCGAAACCCGTTTTCACGAGAAAAGAGGGCGCGATAATCCATTCCTCGCCTAAGTAAATATGTCTTTACTTCTTCTCGCTTATTCCAAAGAACATTGTTACACTTAATACTCAAACATTGGATTCTTACACCAACATTAGGATTAGAAAATGCGAAGTTCAAAAACTGTTCCACACTATTCAAGTATTGAGGTAACGTCCTATACTTAATGAGTATCCATCTCTTATCCATCATGTATTTACCTACAATAAAATATAAATATAAAATATATGTTTAACTTTTTCTCTATTTCATATTATCTATAGTATCTAGAAAAACTAGAATAGAGAAAGGCTTAGAAACATAAGCCTTTAGGTTGAAATACAAAGCCAAATCATTAGAGAAAATTTGGATATTACTGGACAATATTAGGCAAACAAAAGTTTCACTTATAGCTATGTGTATTAGGCAAACAGAATTTCTACTTTGAGACTCTTGTTTATTGTGAGAGTCACAGAAGTAGTAATGTCTAAAACTACGTATGTGCTCTTCTTCGAAAAAGAAAATTTTCATAAGAGCGCCAAGGTGAATCGATTCAGCTATGATTGGATAATTTTTTTTCTTTTACACTTTCTGAGATGTAAACAAAGTGCAAGGAAATGAGGTACTAATTTTCTAAGATTTTCTTTTCTCGAAAAATAAAATAATGTAAATACTTAGTAACACAATGCATTCTTCCCACGGTTAGAAATCACCTACCATCTTCCCACAGTTAGAAATCATCTACCATTGTAAATCACTTGTACTACCACCAGACTCTAGTAATAATCCTATGCATCTGATAAATAATCCATAATTTACTTACTTTGGATTCAATGAATAGCCACATACATGAATAAAATATTCAAAGAACCAAAATTAGACATGGGACATAGAGCAAACTTTTTATGAACCAAACAAATCCAATACAAGAAATAACAGCAAGTAATTGATAAACTTCCCATGAAATTGATATTTAAAACTAGAAATGTAGAACTATTGACCTTCAATTTAATCTCTTATCGCAGAATCCTTCGGGGAAACAATATTTCACATAAATTTCTGACTGACACCATGGTTTATTTCTGTTTCCAGTTTCCCCTCACAGGGTCATAGAATTGAATGGTAAGAAACATGAAATTGAACTGATTACATCAAAGTATAAGTTATTCAACATATCTTTTATTTACTTTTTATATAATGAGAGATATTTATACAATCAAATTATTTATTAAATTAAAAACGTTAAGTATCTACACTAAGCATAAATTGTTAACCTCGAAATGATGGCCTTTGAAAATTGATCAAATTATATGTCTAAAAAATCTCTTTGCAACTTATAGTTTTACCTATCAAATTTTCACGAATAACAGAGAAAAAATTCATGTTCAGTAGTTTCATTATGTTGTTATGCAGAGTAACATGTATAAAGACGTTGGTAGAATATTTATTGGAAAAAAAAGAATAAGAAACTGGACAACAATAAAAGAAAAACTTATGCAAAGTTTCTTTCTGAAGCAAAAGGAATTACAGGAGAAAAAATTGCAAATCCTACTCTGGCACAGAAAAGTTTAAGATACCCATACCCAGTAAGTACTTCACTGATAAAAGACAATCACAAAAATTAGTATTTTCATAATTCTTTGAAGCAACAATCGGGTAAAGCAATTAAAGATTGAATTCTTACTAGCTCTTCTCCGATCAACAGCAACATGACTGTCACGACCCAAAACTTAGCTTGTTGTGAAAGCGCCTAACGTGGTACTAGGCAAGCCAACACTTCAAAATACTTTCAACACTTTTAAATGAAAAATAAAATAACACACGTTTAAATCATCAAAACTCTAAAAAACTGGATAGAAGGTCGAAACCCAAATACCGAAAATTTCCAACATTCGAGGTGTCACTGAGTACATGAGCGTCTATACAGCACAAGTCTAGAAATACTATCTATGAAAGATTATAACTAAATACATAAAGCTGAAAGATACGGAAGGAAACACAAGGTCTGCAAACGCCGGGCAGCTACCTTGGAATCTCCAAACGATCAATCTACGCAGAGAATCAACACCCACCGTGTCCAGAAACACCGAGATCTGCACACGAAGTGCAGGGTGTAGCATGAGTACAACCAACTCAGTAAGCAACAAGACTAAATAATGGACTGAAAGTAGTGACGAACTTCATAGATGTAGTCCAATTACAGAAATTACAACATAGGAAGATAAGCATGCTTTCAAATTCGACAAGTAAGGCCAAAACAGGTAATTCTTGTCAAGTTCAATTGAAATAGGATATAACATCTCTCAGAAATTATATGACAGTGACATATGCCAGCTGAAGTACAACAGTAATGAAATCAAGTGCATAACCTCAGAGCAGCAGTCACTTAGTCCTCTCATTCACCCCAACCTCACAGTCACTCATTCCTCACAGTCGATCATTTCTCCCAGTCGCTCGGCACTCGCACAGTAGGTACCTACGCTCACTAGGGGTGTGTCAGAATCCGGAGGGGCTCCGTCCGCCCAAGCGCTATAACAAGTCAATCATGGCATAAACCAATAAAGCATGCTGCGGCGTGCAGCCCGATCCCATAAATATCCTCACCATCAGGCCCTCGGCCTCACTCAGTCATCAAGCTCTCTAGTCTCTCTGGCTCTCAATAATCAGGATAATCAGCCCAAACAGCGATGATATAATGTATCAATAAAGAACAATAGAGACTAAGATAAAATATGCAAGTAAAATTGTGACTCAGTACAAAGCAGCAATTTAGCAGATAATTCAACATGTAACACGGCCTCTGTGGGTCCCTACAGTACCAACACATAGCCTAGACATGATTTCTAACATGATTTGCAGTTCAATTTCTATAACACAAGGAGAATATACGGACAACAACATATTATTCAACTACACAGTTCCATGGAATTGACCAAGTCACAATTCCTATGATTCACGCCCACACGCCCGTCACCTAGCATGTGTGTCACCTTAAAACCAATCACATGACACATAATATGGGGTTTCATACCCTCAGAACTAAATTTAAAACTGTTGCTTACCTCAACCCGTACAAATCCCTACTCCAACACGCCCTTACCTCGCTAATCGGCCTCCAAATGCCCCGAATCTAGCCACAAACAGTTCGATATAATCAACACGAGAAAAGGAATTAATTCCATAAGAAAATACTGGGTTATTAATCAAAAGTCAAAAGTCGACTCAAAAGCCGGCCCCCGGGCCCACATCTCGAAATCTGACAAAAGTCACAAAACCCGAAAGCCCACTCAACCACGAGTCCAACCATACCAAATCTACCAAAATACGACACCAAATCGTCACTCAAATCCCCAAATCAAACTCTCCAAAACCCTAGCCTCAAACCCCAAAATTCCACCTTAAATACACACAAACAAGGTGGGAAATTCAATGGGAAAACAAGATTATTCAACAAAAATAAGCACAAGTGACTTACCTTAAGAATCTCTTCTGAAATCCCTCTCAAAAATTGCCCAATCCCATGCTTGAAATGTTTAAAATGAAGAAAAATCGCGAACCCTTGAATTTAAATGTTCTGCCCAGGGGTCTCGCACCTACGCTCCACTTGACCGCATCTGCAGTCCCGTTTCTTTGAATAATCCTTTGCTTCTGCAGAAATCACTATAGTCCCCAGGGCCCGCACCTGCGGAAGCGATTCTGCGACCCATGATCCGCTACTGCGGGAACAACCTACGCCCATCTACTCCACATCTACGGAGCCTTGCTCGCACCTGCGGGCTCGCAGATGCGGATTACCCCTCGCACCTGCGTCCTACCCCAGGCCAGCCCATCTCTACACACCTGCGGCCAACCCCTCGCAGGTGCGATCACACCAGAAAACTCCCAGTTTCAGCAATGCACTAAGTCTCATTTTCGATCCGTTAACCAACCGAAATCAACCCGAGGCCCCCGAGACATCAACCAAACTTACCAAAAAGTCCTAAAACACAATACGAACTTTGTCGAGCCCTCAATTCACATCAAACAACATCAAAAACATGAATCGCACCCCAATTCAAGCCTAATGAAAATTAAGGAATTCCAACTTCTACAAACGATGCTCAAACCTATCAAATCACGTCCGGTTGACTCCAAATTTTACACACAATTCACAAATGACACCACAGACCTACTTCAACTTCTGGAACTACAATCCGAGCCCGGTCTCCACAAAGTCCACTCTCGGTCCAATTTTCGAATTTCCAACTTTCGCCATTTCAAGCCTAATTCAGCTTCGGACCTCCAAATCACTATTCGAACATGCTCCCCAGTCCAAAATAACCCAACGGAGCTAACAGGGCCATCAAAACTCCAATCCGGGGTCGTTTACATATAAGTCAACATCCGATCAACCTTTTTAACTTAAGCTTCCAACCTAGAGACTAAGTATCTCAATTCATTCCAAAATCTCTCCGGACCGAACCAACTACCCCGGCAAGTCACATAACAGTTATAATGCACAAAATGAGAAGTAAACAGGGGAACGAGGCTACAACTCTCAAAATGGCCAGCCGGGTTGTTACATCTTCCCCCTCTTAAACAAACATTTGTCCTCAAATGGGTATAGAAACGTACCTGGAGTCTCAAATAGGCGTGGATATTTGCTCTGCATCTTCCGCTCAGTCTCCCAAGTAGCCTCCTCAACTAGCTGACATCTCCACTGCACCTTCACAGAAGCTATGTCCTTAGACCTCCACTTTTGAACCTACCGCAAAATGGCCACCGGGTCCACATCATAAGTCAAATCACCATCCAACTGAACCGTGCTGAAATCCAAAACATGAGAAGGATCTTCGACATACTTCTGGAGCATAGAGACATGAAATACTGGATGCACACTCGACAAACTAGGTGGCACGGCGAGCTTGTAAGCCACCTCTCCAACCCTCTAAAGCACCTCAAATGGCCCAATATACTGAGGGCTCAACTTGCCCTTCTGATGACGTCCAAATCCACTACTAAAAAGTAAATGGAAAAAGTTGCATGCAATATAATTTACCCAACTATGAGTCGGGGTCAAATCCCACAATGAACAATATGTAGGCGATTAGGCGTGTAAGAGAATTATCACTTATTATGCTAAGGCAAACACTTAGAATGGTTTTTGAAAATATTTAATAACTAACTGCAAAAATGTAAACTAACCTTGAAAGCAAGTAAAATGATCAATGGCTACAAGCATGAATACACGGGGAATTACACTCAAGTAACGATCCAATGTATTTCACGATTTTACAAATATGAGCGAGTCTATGTTAATTAGCCTCGGGTAATAATTCTATATTAGCTTCTTCCGAAGACTAACAAGACTTTCTAATTGAAATTATCCCTAAAACAATTAAGAGATTAAGCACGTCCAATTATGGCTACAAGTAGTTCAATCCTATCCCTAGGTAGAATCTATAAAATGAGGTTTAAAGCCTCAAGTTATTGTTAATTAATATTTACCAACCCAAACTATCTTTCCCAAAATTAATTTGAAGTTAATCGGTGAGTCCTAGGGTTAGCTAATCCCTTTGGAAACATTAAAGAACAAGATAATCAAAGAAACAATAACTCACTTCATAATAAATAAAAATCGTTCAATACATAAACACAACAAGATATTTAATCCATACTTTAAATATGAATATTTAACAAGATTCAAGTATTGGAAAAAATACTACACACTTAGATATACAATACAAAGCAAGGAAATGAAGAAATGGACATAAATGGGCAAGAAATTCTCAACCAAAAGCTTCAAAACTTCAAGACCCAAGTGTCTGTGCAAGAACCCTAGCTCCAAAACTTGTGTTCTCTAGTCTAAGGACTGAAAATAAGCCAAAGATATTTTACAAATGAGCTAGGTCGTGTATTAAATGGTTTGGGGTCAAAAACGTAAAATTCTAGAACTGCCCAGGCTTTTTCGCCCATTTCTTCATCGCGTTCGCGACTATACCTTCGCGTTCGTGAAGGTTTATTTCGTTCAACTTCGCGTTTGCGAAGGTTTGATTTCTACTGCTTCGTGTTCGCGATGTATCCTTCGTGTTCGCCAAGGTTTGGCTTCTTGCTGCTTCACGTTCGCATTTCGCGAAGGGTAATTCACTAAGCAGATTTTCATTCTTTATTTTAGCTCCTTTTTGACTTGTTTTCACTTTGTTTCTTCACCATCACTTCTAAATCACATAAACCTGTAAAATAGAAGTAAATGACATTAAACACACGATTGTATCAACGAAACATAGCAAAATTTTAAGATTAAAGACGAGATAAGTTGGTAAAATACCCACTTGCCAAACCCCCAAACTTAAACTATTGCTTGTCCTCAAGCAATTCAACAGCTAAGAACATCCTTCAATAAAATCAACAATTAAGCTCAATGACATACCAAATATCCTTTCAAGTCAAAAAGGTTCAAATTAAACACAATCTTGTGACTTCGGTTGGTACCAACAATTAATCCAAAGCATATGAATCGCCAACAACTTCTCACAAATTTCATTTCAATTCAAGTGCTCAAGCACCACATTAATCAAAGTAGCAACCGAGTCATGACACTAAAGCTTCAAAATTTGCCTCACTATCACAAACAATTTTCTTTTGTTCATTCCTCCCAATTGGAGATTGGATTAAGTTCACAACTCAAAATTTCATGTGCCCTCACACTTAAGAGAGAATCTCAACTTATAAATTGCAATTTAAACACAAATGGGATATCAAATGGAAAGACTTAACTCTCACTCTCACAAAGATATTCAAATGCACAAAAGTAGTGTCATAGGCTTGCCCTTCATGTATTTCTCCACTAATGTAGACACACTTGGTTCAAAATCAAGTAGGACTTAAAGGATTGTAATGTAGGTTTTTGGTTAAGGTAGGGCATGATCCATTCCAAGCCTATACTACTATTGAGTAGCAAGGATGATCGATGCAGTTTTACCCAACAAAAGGTCGGGATCGAATCCACAAGGAGTTAATTAGTTGGGAGTTAGGTTTATATCCGAGTAGAGATGTGGGTTTTGCTCTTAATTGCACTTTCACAAATGGTTGGTTTGTTTTCTACTTCTACTTCTATTCTATAGCATGCAGTATTTAAAACTAAGTACAATGTTTTTGTTGGTTGTTTTCAAGGATTTAGAGGGACTAAGGTAGTGACTTTCGCCTAGGTGGATATCTAACGGGTAGCAAGAATCTAGGGCAATCATGTGATTTATTGGGGTCGTAGTATAGCCATCACACTCCGGTACTCACTCTATACCTCTCGGTAGTTTGAGTGATTTTGCCCAATTTGGCTTTCTCAAGTCCAAATGGGTATTCATGCAATTCAAGTGATTTTAGCTCAAGCCGGGTATAACTATCTCTAGGTATAACCTTTTAATTGGGGCTATCAATTTCTTGACTTCATCCCAATTCCTTGTTAGCCTAATTTTCCTAGACTCATTCCCACTTTCTCAAGTAAAGACTAAGTCATAAAGGCATGAATCACTGTTTGCAACCACCAATTCCTTAGTTCTAGCAAGAACTAAGCTAAATACTACCAACCCATACACATTCAAGCCCTAAAATTCAAGACCCATGAAATACCCACAATGGGGTTGGGTCACAACCCTAGCTATGGGTTTAGCTACTCATGAAAATAGTAGAAATCAAAGATAAAGAGAAGATAAAATCCATAATGCTAAATTAAAAGATGAAAATCTAAAGTTATAAGGTAAATCATGTACAAAATTGCCTAAATAGGAAAACTAGCCGTCTCACGTACTCAGCAGAACATAACATAACCTAAAAATGTGAAAAAGATCTATTTATACTAGGCTGAAATTCCCGGACAAAAATGCCCCTGCGGATGTTTCACGGCTGCGTAATTCTGACCGCGGCCGCACTCTTGCTTTCGCGGCTGCGTAATATTGAGCGCGGTCTGCATTTCTTTACATCTGAGGCTGGGCTGAAGCTTGTTTCACGGAGCGCATAATTTTCACCGCGTCTGCATGAGAGCCTTCCGCGGCCGCGTAATTTTGATGCAGTCCGTGCTTAACATTTTTGCCTTTTTAGTGAGCTCTCTGAACTTTAGAAAACGCGGTCAGCGAAATACTACTCGCAGCCACGGTGGTAATTTCGTGCCCGCCAACTTCTAGCGCGGTCCGCGTCCATGTCTATGACAAAAAACCACCTCTCTGATTCTCCCTTTCGCGGTCCGCGAATTCATGACCGCGTCCGCGGTGACACTTTCGTGGCCGTACTTTTCTGTCGCGGTCCGCGCTCTACAGTCTTGGCCCAGTCTTGGTCTTTGTTCATGTTTTGACTCCTTTATGAGTTGATCATAGCTACTTTGCCTCATTGTGAACAATCCTTGCCAAGCAAATTATGTTAGTTTTCGGGAATACCTCTACGCATTTTAAGCCCAAAACGCAAGTAAAAAGAGAGCAAATAATGGTTAAAATCCCCACTTATCAACTCCCCCAGACTTAAGCGTTTGCTTGTCCTCAAGCAAATAAGATAAATCCCACCCCCACTTCAACAAAACAGAGGAAATTTTAGCTGCCCTAATGCGAATCAAACATGCATCAACTGGCACTAACAATTACCCTTAACACAAATGAATTATCAACAACACACCACCTTTTGAGTACCATAGTTTTAGTGCGACACCAGAGCATCAAGAGTTGACTTAACTCACCAAGGAAGCCCGCTCTACTACGTAGGTCAATGTGGAACCCAAACTCTTCCTCCTCTACTCTCCATAAGCAAATCTCACTTTAGATTATATCACTCAAAACAAGGATTGTGAAGAAGTACACTCATCTCTCCCAAGGGAATGTCACAAGTCCGGCTCTAAGTACCATAAGCTTGCCCCTTATGTAAGTCACCACTAATGTAAGCTCACTCAACTCGAAATCATATAGGGCTTTTGCAGGAATGTAAAGGCTTTTGGTTCAAGGTAGGATATATTGGCATATGATGGTTTCATCTTTTCTTAAGCACTCCATTTTCTCAAATCGACTCACACTTTCTTGACTCTTTGAGTCATTTTCTTCTTCCATAGGGGAACTAGAGAGAGACACTGTCACTCTTTCTTGCTCATGACGATCATTTTTCTCCTTTACTAATCTTTCCATGCCTTTCATCATTGCTTTCTTTGAATCCCTTTACTTTTCCATTTTATTCACTTTCTTTTTGACATACTTCTTTTGGCTTTTCTTTTTTTTTGCCTTTCCTTTTCTTCATTTTGTACCTTTTATCAATTTCACATTCCTCGTCTCTCCCCCCAAACTTATGCTTTTGCCAATTGTGAATGCTAAGGAAAGATCGGGTGCCAAGAGAGAGTCATTATAGAACGGATAAAGGTTTTTATCGTGGTTATTGAAAGAAAAAGGGCTTCAGCTCAACGGGGTTGACTAGGGATATCATATTTGGTAGGCTATGGATACTTTCAAGTTTCAAATTGGATCAAGGAGAGCCTATAATCATTTCTCAAGTCAAGCTACACTTAGAATTTCGCCTAGACAAATATTCAGGGCAAGTTCTAGACTTATTGGCACGGGAATTCGACTTGCGATTCAATACCTCACCTCATAAGCTGTTGGATTGCTAAAGAGATTAGAGTCGAGGGCCCACAACAACCCTAGCTAAGATTGAGCATCACAAATGGCTCCAAGAAGCCACTCGATGATTGTTTAGTCAACACAAGAGTCTAAAGGTCACACTAGAACTATTCTTTGCAAATCAACTTGTTTCTAACCATAAGGTCGAAGGTAAATGTGTTAGGCCCAAGTGAAGCTTGCCTGAGACACTTCTATTCATTACTACTATTTACACAAACATAAAGAAAAGGGACTCAATCCCTTAAGAAGGTTGTCATGCCATCCATCATCGGGAAGAGCCACCCGGTTCACACAACATCCACCTTTGGAAAGAACCGTGGAATTAAGAAAACCAAAGGCTTATTGTCCACATAAAATGTAAAAAAAAACTAACAACTTAACAAGAAACTACTAAAGGAAATAAGAAGCTATGAAGTAAATTACGGAAATCAACTGAATATATACAAAATGGAAGTAAAGCGAATATTTACATAAATGAAATGAATATATACACCAAATGGTAAAAATACATACATACCAAATGTGAAAGTTACGAATATATACATACCAAAAGTAAAATAAAGAGAAGTAAAGATAAAGAAAAAAAATAGTCTCATAGTTATTGCATACCAAAGTTATCCAATTATCGTCAAATCAAAATAGACCACCATCCCCCAAAAATAAAAGATAGCATTGTCCTCAATGCTAATAGCAAAATAAGCTCAGGGGAAGGTCAGAGAGTAAAGAAAACTCCCTATGTGGTCTGCATCAGGTCCGGTACATGAGTAGGGTCCTCGTGTCAGCAACTCCCTCTGGGTCCTCTAACTGTATCTCCAAATCTGACTGGGGGGCCACGGGGTTGCGGAGCATCTAGATCAACTCCGCAGCACTATGTGTAGCTGTAGCTGGCTCATCAGACTGGCCAACTGCTGGTGCCTGCTGATCTGCTACATGTGCTGCTAGGACTTGCTCCTCCATGAGCAAATCCAGTGGAATATCACCAGCAGCTGTGAACCTCTCTACATCCTTCTTCAGTTGCTCCACTGACTTCTTTGAGGCCCGAGTCTTCTTCATTTTTTTGACTTGCTTGCCCAGATCCTTTATAGCCCTTCCATGAATATCCAATGTGTCCATGATCCTCTTCTGGTTATCTAGGAGCTTCTTCTGGTTGTCCAGAAGCTCCTTCAACGACTCCTCTACTGATGAAGGCACCTGGGGCTGTACCGGGGCTGACTGTGCTGCCACCGTGCTGGATAAGACAGACAACTTTGATGTAGCTGCCTGCATCCAGTTGTTGATGCCGGACAAAGTCTGAGAAACCCGCAGTGCAATCTAAGGGTATGTGGCAGAAGATGGCACAGACAACGGCATGGTGATGGATGGCCCAGATGATGGAGGGGGTATGGCAGATGAAGATCCCCCTGCTGTGGAAGGCTCTGACCCGGCGGCTACTACCCTTGGCTCTTCAGACTGGCCAGTGGAGATAGCTGCTTTACCCTTTGCTTTAGGGTTGTCCAATCCTTTGGTGTTGTACCAGGAGAAGGGCTTCTTTGGCTTTGTCTTAGTGTCATAGATCTTCTTCTCAACTCCTTGGTCCTCGAAGTACATAGTGAGGAAGTTGGGATAGGGATAAGACCTCTCTTCCTTTCCGATTGCTTTCCTGATGTGATAGTACATAAGTTCCCAACAATTATAGGGTACCCCACCATGATGGAGGCTATCAAGATACACCGGGTAAGTGGGAGGACATTATCATGCTGACACGGATCCAGCCGGCTGCACACAAAGGTGGATCACCCCTTGGCTTCAAAGCTGAGGGTGTTCCTGGCTATTGGGACTCCAGCTTTGAGCCATGCCGGTGTCGTCCTGGAGCTAATATCTTCGCCAACCATGGACGGGCTGCTTCATCAAGTGCCAGCTTCTCCAAGTATTGCACTGCTTCCACATCCTCAAAACCAGCATACTCATTCAACGTGTGGCCATCAAACCGGATTTTCAAGTTCCGAACCTTTGTCACTGTGGTGCCCTTTTTGATGTGGGCAACGTTTGTATAGAATTCCTTAACAAGATATTCATTGGCATCCGGAACCTTGCTGATGAAGAACTTCCACCCTATTATCTCCTCGAACTGCCATTTTACATTTGGATTGTGGGGAAGGAGGTCTCGCTCTATGAATTGCCTCTCAAGGGTGAGTGACCTTCGGGACCACCATTCTCGGAATTTTTGGTAGGCTAACTTACTCACAAATCTGTCAACCCACACCTCGGCTTTTCTGGATCTAGCCAACCCCCTAATATTGGTGTCACCCCCGGGACCTCATCATCATCATCATCCACCGAAATAGGTGCAGCTGGTGAAGCCGAAGTTGTAGCAGGTGGGGAGGATAGTGCCGAAGCCTCACTACCTTCCTCTGAGCCATCAGACGACTCAGAAGATGAGGTAGGTTCATCTATTAACTTGTATTTCCCTGGGAACTGCGTGGGGATGTGAGTTGGAATAGAGTCTCCTTCCGAAACTTCCTGGGAAGGGACACACTCACTAGTATCTGAGTGGTCTGCTGCATTATATGCAGCATTTATGGCAGCTCTCATTTTCCCAATTGATTTTTGGACTGCTAGGGGTATCTTGGTCTTTCCTTTACCCCTGCCTCGGGAGGGTTCTGCCCTCCCTTTAGATGTATCACCTCTACCTCGGGATCGGACCATTGTCTGCAGCAAACAAGCAATGAAAACATTCAGAACAAAGCTGCAAACAAATGTTAAAACAGTGCAGTTGAAATGCAAAAACTGCTTCACAGAACTGGCCACCGCGGACTGTGAAAAAGTGAACGCGGTCACGAAGTGCCCATTGTGGACCGCGAAAAAGTGAACGCGGCTGCGAAGAGGCCAGGTTCAAACTACTGACTCCCTGATCTTTGACAACCGTGGACCGCGAAAAGGTAGACGCGACCGCGAATGATCAACCGCGGACTGTGAAATAGTAGACGCGGCCGCGAAAGCTGTTATCAGACTTCTCGGAAGTTCAAGAGCGCAGTCCACGAAAACTTGGCCGCGATCGCGAAGAACCAACCGCGGACCGCGAAAAAGTAATCGCGGACCGCGAACTAGTACCAAAACTAAGAAATGAAAAGGTACCCTACCGCAGACCGCGAAAAATTAACCGCGGTCGTTAACTTCTAATGCAACTGGCACTGAAGAACAATTTAACCTAGGGTTTTCACTAAGTGCATAAAATCCATTCAATTAGCAATTAAAGTTACTAACCATATCCCCCATTAGCATGTAAACATTACCCACATATGCTTAATCAATAATTTTAGACCAAGGTATGTATTTCACTCTAACTAAAAAAAATTAAAAAAAAAAACAAAAAGAAAAGCAAAGAGGCAAATAAAATTAAGTCATGAATTTTGAACATACCAGGTGTGAATATTTAGCAGGAAAACAACGCTTGATTCGAATGAAATTAGAGTGAAAGCCGGATAGATGAACAGTGCTCTAAGCTCGGTGAGAATTTAGGGTTCGAAAAGTGTAACAGGATTTGGGACCCCCTATTTATACATAGCGGTTGTAGACCCAACCGACTTACCTAAATGCGGCCGCGAAATTCTATCGCGGTCCGCGTTCTTTTACCAGATGAAGAACAGCTCCAAGCATCATACCACAGTCTGCGAAGTACTGAGCACGACCGCGGAAGTCACCGCGATCCGCTAAATCATGAACGCGGACGCGAACTCAACTTCAGAGAGCTGATATTTTGAGCTCTTCAAGTACGCGTCCGCGAACAAAAAGTGCCCCCGCGAATTGCTAACGCGGACCGCGAAATTTTGGGCGCGGTCCGTGAAATTCCCAACACTTGGGCAAATATGTTTTCTTTCAGCTAGAGTCCTGCACTGCACAAAAAATTCCTACACAAACTTCATAACCAGTAAGTCCAAAACAAAGCCTAAACTAAGAAGAAAATAAAAAAGAAAGAAAAACACATGGGTTGCCTCCCAAGAAGCTCCTGATTTAACGTCGCGGCACGACGCATGTTACCATCATTCACTTGAAATGGATCAATGCCACCACGTGGCTATCATCAAACTTTCCAAGATAGTGCTTCACTCGGTGCCCATTAACTCTGAAGATTTCACCATTTTTTTTTTCAAATCAAGAGCACCAAACGGAGTTACATGCACCACTTCAAAAGGGCCACTCCATTTTGACTTGAGCTTTCCCGGAAATAGTTGTAATGGAGAGTTGAATAGAAGAACCAAGTCACCCTCCTTGAATTCCTTGTTCCGGGCATATTTGTCATGTAAGTACTTCATTTTTTCCTTATACAAGAATGAGCTGGAATACGCATGAAACCGGAACTCATCAAGTTCATTTAGTTGTTATACCCGGAGATTTGCAGCTACATCCCATTCAAGGTTTAACTTTTTCAGCGCCCACATGGCCTTATGCTCTAATTCAATCGGAATATGGCATGCTTTCCCAAATACCAGCCGGTACGGAGACATACCAATTGGAGTCTTGTACGCAGTTCTACAAGCCTACAAAGCATCGTCAAGTTTCTTTGACCAATCCGTCCGGTTTGCATTGACAGTTTTTGATAATATGCTCTTTATCTCCCTGTTGGAGACCTCAACTTGTCCACTAGCTTGTGGATGATAGGGGGTTGACACCTTATGATTGACACCATACTTGGAAAGTAAAGTATCGAAGGCCTTGTTGCAAAAATGAGAACCCCCATCACTGATGATCGCCCTTGGAGTGCCAAACCTTGTAAGATATTTTTCTTTAAGAAAGCCACCACACTCCGTGCCTCATTGTTGGGCAAAGCCACAGCTTCAACCCACTTGGAAACATAATCAACAGCAACCAGAATGTAAGTGTTACTACATGAAATCACAAATGGCCCCATGAAGTCGATGCCCCACACATCAAAAATATCAATCTCAAGAATAGTGGTGAGAGGAATTTCATCCTTCTTGGAAATTCCACCAGCTCTTTGACACTCATCACATCTCTTTAACAAGCTCACTAGCATCTTTATACAATGTAGGCCAATAAAATCCACAGCTGAGAACCTTTGAAGCAGTTCTCGCCCGACCATGATGACCACCGTAGGGCGAGGAATGGCAAGCATCAAGAATACTCAATTGCTCCTCTTCCGGAACACATCTCCGGATCACACCATCATTACAAATCTTGAAAAGATATGGCTCGTCCCAATAATAATCCATGCTGTCCCATTTAAGCTTCTTTCATTGGTTAGAAGAGAGCTCACTCGGGATAATGCCGGTCACAAGAAAGGTAGCCCCATCGACAAACCAAGTCATACTATTCAAAGACACGGAGAGGAGTTGTTCATCCGAAAATGAATCACTAATTTCGAGGCCATCATGGGGCCTCCCCTCCTCTTCCAAGCGGGACAAGTGGTCCGCCACTTGATTTTCACTCCCTTTTCAATCAATAATTTCACGGTCAAACTCTTGAAGCAGAAGAACCCATCTCATCAACCTAGACTTAGAGTCTTTTTTGTCATCAAGTAACGGAGTGCCGCGTGATCGGTGTACACAATCACTTTGGTACCCATGAGATATGGCCTGAACTTTTCCATGGCGAAGACAATGGCTAGTAACTCTTTTTCGGTCACCGTATGATTGACTTGGGCGTCATTCATCGTTTTGCTTGCATAATAGACCAGATGAAATATCTTGTTGATCCTTTGTCCCAAAACCACTCCTACCGCAACGTCACCAGCATCGCACATGAGCTCAAATGGTAAGCTCCAATTGGGTGAGGTGATGATGGGAGTGGTAGTCAATCTATACTTGAGAAGCTCAAAAGCTTTCATGCAATCATCATTGACACAAACTTTGCATACTTTTCCAACGACTTGAACAAGGGGTTCATCACTTTTTAGAAATCCTTGATGAACCTTCAGTAGAACCCCGCGTGCCCAAGAAAGCTCCTAACTCCCTTGACAGAAGTAGGAGGAGGGAGTTTTGAAATCACTTCAATCTTCGCTTTGTCCACTCCAATACCATTCTTTGAGATCTTATGGCCGAGGACAATGCCCTTCTCAACCATAAAGTGGCACTTCTCCCAATTAAGTACTAAGTTGGTCTCTTCACATCGGGCAACCACTTTATCAAGATTATCCAAGCATTCTTCAAAGGAGTCACCCACAACACTAAAATCATCCATGAGCACTTCAAGGGAAGTCCTCCACCATATCCGTAAATATTGCCATCATACACCACTGAAAGGTAGCCAGTGCATTACACAAACCAAATGGCATCCGTGAGAATGCAAAAGTGTCATACGGACATATAAAGGTGGTTTTCTCTTGGTCTTCCAGTGCAATCAAAATCTGGTTGTAACCTGAGTACCCATCCAAAAAGCAATAGTAGGCACGCCCGGCAAGTCTATCCAACATTTGATCAAGAAAGGGCAATGGAAAATGGTCTTTGCGGGTCACTTTGTTCAGATTTCGGTAATCCATGCATACCCTCCACCCGGTGACAGTCCTAGTGGGGATCAATTCATTTTTCTCATTTGTGACGACAGTCATACCCCCCTTCTTCGGCACACATTGTACCGGCAAAATCTATGAACTATCCGAAATGGGATACACAACCCCTGCATCTAGCCACTTGATAATTTCCTTCTTGACGACCTCTTGAATGGCCTTATTCAACCTCCTTTGATGCTCCACAGAGGGTTTGGCATCATCCTCTAGTATAATTTTGTGCATGCAAAAGGCGGTGCTTATACCCCGAATGTCAGCCAAAGTCCATCCAATTGCCTTCTTCCTTCTTTGGAGCACCGCAAGGGTGGCATCTACCTGCACGTTAGTTAAGCACGAAGAAAGAATAACAGGTAAAGTTGAACAAAGGCCCAAGAATTCATACCTGAGGTGTGAAGGCAAAGGCTTCAACTCCAATATGGGAGGCTCCTCGATTGAGGGCTTTGTTGGTGGAGTCTTTCGGTTCTCAAGATCCAAGGAAAGTTTCCAGCGCTCATATGTGTATGAACCCATTCCTTGCAAAGCATTGACATATTCCACCAAGCCTTAATCCTCAGTCACATCACGGTTCAACAACACAGCTTCCAAAGGGTCTTCCACATTAATCATAGCATTGGTGTCTTCAACAATCACCTCGGTCACAAGATCCACAAATGAACATACTTCGTTGCTATTAGACTGCCTCATTGACTTGCAAACATGGAACACAACTTTTTCATCACCCACCCGGAAGGTGAGCTCCCCTGCTTCCACATCAACTAAGGCCTTCCCCGTAGCTAGGAAAGGTCTCCCCAATATGATCGGCACCTCATAGCCAACCTCGTAGTCAAGTATCACAAAATCCGCGAGAAGTATGAACTTGTCGACCCGCACTAGCACATCATCAATTATCCCTAATGGCCTCTTCATTGTTCGCCATTTGCAGTCTTATGGATGTGGGCCTTGGTTTCCCAATCCCTAATGTCTTGAACACAGAATATGGCATCAAGTTAATGCTTGCCCCCAAGTCGCACAAAGCTTTGGCGAAATCGACACTACCGATAGTGCATAGGATTGTAAAAGCACCGGGGTCTTCTAGCTTTGGGGCCATGGAATGTACAATGGCACTCACTTGATGCGTCATCTTGATCGTTTCACAATTCATGGATCCCTTCTTTGTTACCAAGTCTTTCATAAACTTGGCATATCCTGGCATTTGTTCTAGAGCTTCCACCAAAGGCACATTTATGGACAAACTTTTCATCATATCAATAAATTTCTTGAACTGGTTCTCATTGTTTTGTTTTGCAAGCTTTGAGGGTATGGTGGAGGAGGCCTTAACAAAGGAGCCTTGGCTTTGGGCACTACCGTTTCCGGTATGTCTATCATGTGTTCCCTAGACGGGTTCACATCATTTTATGTCTCCTCCAAGTTGTCATCAATGTCAATTCTCACTTCTTCATTCACATTCTCATCACTCACTTGCACATCATTGCTTTGCTCATCATCATCTTGCAGCAACACATCATCACTCACAACCTTTCTTGCATTAGAGGTACTAGCAACTCCACCTCTACCACTTCTTGTTGTCACTGCCATAGCATGGCCCGTATTGTTCCCTCCCTTCGGGTTTACTACCGTGTCACTAGGTAGTTCCCCCTTAGGGTGAGTATTCAAAGCTTGAGAAATTGGCCAAGTTGGACCTCCAAGTTGCAGATAGACGTATTGTGGGATGCCAATTGGGCATCGAAGTTGGTGTTTTTCATAATCATTTGCTCAAACATGGAATCAATCCATCCCATCTCAATGTTAGACGAGCTAGGACCTTGAGACGGAAATGGAGGTGGGTTGTTTGGTTGTTGATACATCGTAGGCCTTTGAAAGCTTGGCCCCCGATTCCCTTGATTATTATTATTCCAACCCCCTTGGTTGTTATTGCCGCCCCAATTGCTATTGTTATTGCCACCCCAGTTGCCTTGGTTTTCTTGGTTGCCCCAGTTTTGATTGTTGTTCCCCCAGTTTCTTTGGTTGTTGTTGTTGCCACTATTTCAATTTCCTTTTTGATTTTGATTTCCCCAATTTCCTTGGGATCTCCACTGTTGTTGATTCGGAGCATTGCCCCGTTGTCCTTGGTAGTTGTTCACATACTGAACCTCTTCACTTTGATCATCATACACATTATCTTGATTGTAACCACTACCACTTTGCTCAATATGATCCGGATTTCCTTGCACTTGTTGACCTCTTTGCCTCCTCTTGTTGACCATCATATTTACCCCTTCCATGGAATTCACTTGTTTGGGCCCTTGAACTTGTTGCAATTGAGCTTTGGCCAACTGGTTCATGATTGTAGTTAACTTGGCTATTTTTTGGCCATGGTCATGGAGCTCTTTGTGTAGGTGAATGACATTGGGATCACCTTGTGGCACATTAGCTCGACTTTGCCACGCCGAGGAAGTATCCGCCATCTCAGCAAGTATATCACACGCCTCTGCATAAGGTGTGTTCATGAAGTTTCCCCCGGCGAGTTAGTTAACTACACACTGGTTAGTAGTGTTGATGCCACGGTAGAATGTTTACTGGATCATTGCTTCGGTCATGTCATTGTTCGGACATTCTTTAACCATCGTATGATACCTTTCCCAAAACTCATGAAGCGGTTCATTTGGCTCTTGTTTAAAGGCAAGGATCTCATCTCTCTGCATCGCCATATGTCCCAGTGAGAAGAACTTTGCTATAAATTTCTAGGCCAACTCATCCCAAGTGGTGATGGAATGGTTGGGCAACCTTTCAAGCCAATCCAAAGCCTTCCCCTAAGAGAAAATAGGAAAAGCCTTAATCTCAACGCGTCCTCAGAAATGTTAGTTTGCTTTCTCCCCAGCATGTATCAACAAAACCCTTGAGATGCTTGTAGGCATTTTGGTGTGGAGCTTCGGTGAAGAAACCCCTCTGTTCCAAGAGTGTGAGCATGACATTAGTTATCTGGAAGTTGCCCGTCCTAATCCGGGGCGGGACTATTGCACTTGCGTATCCTTCGTTGGGCAACACCCGGTGTGCTGCCCTTGCTGGAGGTGGGGGAGGATTTAGAATATTATCATGAGGTGGTTGGCCTCTCCTTTGTGCTTGTGCTTCGGGTTGAATCTCATCAACATTATCATCATCTACCTCCTCCCTCAATGGCAAATTTCTGGGAGCATCATTTTTAAGAGCCATTTTGTACCTAAAAGCAATTCACAAACAAATTAGAAAATCGGAAGGAAAGAAAAACAAAACACACAAATACTCGGAGATATAGCTAAAACCCTTTAACTATCCAGCAACGGTGCCAAAAATTGATCGGTTCCAAGCCTGTACTACTATTGAGTAGCAAGGATGGTCGATGCAGTTTTACCCAACAAAGGTCGGGATCGAATCCACAGGGAGTTAATTAGTTGGGAGTTAGGTTTATATCTGAGTAGAGATGAGGGTTTCGCTCTTAATTGCACTTCCACAAATGGTTGGTTTGTTTTCTACTTCTACTTCTATTCCATAGCATGCAGTATTTGAAACTAAGTACAATGTTTTTGTTGGTTGTTTTCAAGGATTTAGAGGGACTAGGGTAGTGACTTCCACCTAGGTGGATATCTAATGCGTAGCAAGAATCTAGGGCAATCATGTGATTAATTAGGGTCGTACTATAGCCATCACACTCGGGTACTCGCTCTATACCTCTCGGTAGTTTGAGTGATTTTGCCCAATTTGGCTTTCTCAAGTCCAAATGGGTATTCATGCAATTCAAGTGATGTTAGCTCAAGTCGGGTATTACTATCTCTAGGTTTAACCCTTTAATTGTGGCTATGAATTTCTTGAGTTCACCCCAGTTCCTTGTTAGCCTAATTTTCCTAGACTCAGTCCCACTTTCTCAAGTAAATACTAAGTGATAAAGGCATGAATCACTGTTTGCAACCACCAATTCCTTAGTTCTAGCAAGAACTAAGCTACACACTACTAACCCATACACATTCAAGCCCTAAAATTCAAGACCCATTAAATACCCACAGTAGGGTTGGGTCACAACCCTAGCTATGGGTTTAGCTACTTATGAAAATAGCAGAAATCAAAGATAAAGAGAAGATAAAATCCATAATTCTAAATTAAATGACGAAAATCTAAAGTTATAAGGTAAATCTTATACAAAATTGCCCAAATAGGAAAACTAGTCGTCTCACGTACTCAGCAGAACATAACATAACCTAAAAATGTGAAAAAGATCTATTTATACTAGGCTGTTTTTTGCTCATTGTGAACAATCCCTGCAAGCAAGCATATTATGTTAGTTTTCGGGAATACCTCTACGCATTTTAAGCCCAAAACGCAAGTAAAAAAAGAGCAAATAATGGTTAAAATCCCCACTTATCAGGGCACAATTTGGATAAGAGTGACTCAAAACCTCCCTAAGCACTACAATTTGCAACAATTAAAGCAAACTTCCTTCCAAAATATTGTCCATCCTTTCTTCACTTTTCGTTCCACACCTAATCTTCCCTTTATTCACAACTTCTTATTTTTCCTTCCTTTTTTCTTCTTTCTTACTCATCATTTTTTTTTCAAAATCAAGGAAGGTTATATATATAT
>NW_017671045.1:254326-280350 GCF_001879085.1 Nicotiana attenuata
ATATATATGTATATGTATGTATTATTAGTATCTTTCACCTTTTAAGCAACTTTCACATCGCAAATTTTCCAACCTTCACCCCCAAACTTAGGCTTTTAGCCTATGTTTACACTTTCAAAGTACTTAGGGAGTAGGGTGCCAAAAGCTAGATCAATAAACAACAAAGGGCTGAAGCTTGTAACATGGTTGCCAAAGAAAAAGTTTAAAGGATCAAAAGGGGTTGACTAGGGAAAATATGCAAGGGTAGGAAATTTAAGACACAATAATGGTCCAAGGAAGGCCTAACATCATTTTTCAAACCAAGTTAGTCTAGGATTTCACCTTGAAGCATATTCCGGGCACGTTCTAGACTACAAATAATGCAAAAGAATTCACAACAAATCTCACCACACATGGCACATGCAAACTCGAGTGACATATAAATCCAAAATCCAATTAAAACCAAAGAACCCAAAATAAATTGTATATAGCCTAAAAGACTACTTAATGAATCAAAGAGCCACAAATAGAACCTAAAAGTCACAACAAGGACTATTACTTCAATCATTTTTTGTTTTAAAGATCAAAACTTCATATGCCAAAGTTTAAATCATGTTGGTACCAAATAAGTCACACATTGGTTTATGGACAAAAGATCACTCCTAAAAACCAATTTATTCACTACTAGCTACTAAACTAACTAAAAAAATATTTACCTAAAAAAAAAACTAAGCAAGACTAATCCCTTAAGAAAGTTTTCACGCCATCCATCATAAGGAAAGTCACCCGGTTCAACACAAATTATTTCCTTGAAAAAGAACCGCGGCATAAAGAAAAACCAAAGATTTTAATTAATACTACTACAAGTAAATAAAGTAGCAAAATAAGAAAATAATAAATACTAATGCTAACATGCTAGAATTAAACTTCAAATTATTACTAATAAACTAAAACGTCAACCAATCTACACAAGTTCACACAAAAAATGGTCATGCTCCACATACATCCATCATATATAAATGAGTCACCCCCAACCTAAAGTGTTGCACTGTCCTCAATGCAACTAAACAAAACAAGATAAAATAAAGGAGGCGCTCCCTGAAACCGCATCACTCGGAGCTGGGGTGGTGGGAAACTTGAGCCCCAAATCCTCATCATCATCGTCCTCTGATTCATGTGAGTCACAGAATGAACTCTGCTTGTGCATCATCTTGGACAGAAATTTGCTTTTCTTTTTCTCATGCTCCCTGAACTTTCTCTTACTCTTCTCAATCTTCCCATGCCGGCGGCTCATATTTTCCAACCTGTTGTTCATGGCCTCCATCTTGCCCGTTATTATTTTTTCTCTTTGACCACATCATCCAGGGATAGTGGGGCAGCAGTGCCAGTAGATGTGCTAGCCCCAGGTGGGCCAGTAGGAAGGCCATCTATAAGCTGCCTAATGTGCGCATCTACTCCATGTATCTGACTGGATAAGTGACGCATAGTGCGAGGGCCGGACTGGAGTGGTCCCAAGAGGTCAAATGACCCTGGTGCAGGTGCAAAGGATCCGGCAGGATAAGTGGTGGCCTCATAAAACTGCCCAAATAAAGAGGATGCAACATCAATCCTCCTCTTTTTTGCTTGGCACTGGGTCCCCTTTTCAGCAAAGGATGGATCATCGGCTTTCCCAGACCTTTCTCAACATCATTTGGGCGTTTTAACACCCCCAACATCATAGCATAGTCGAGTGATCAAGGATGGGAAGAATAGGCTCTTGGACCTCCCGTGGATGGCTTCCTTGATTTCTCTAACAATGTGCTCCCCACGTTCACAGGTAGTCCATCCATGATAGCAGCAATTATCAGTACCGTCTCTGGTGTCACATCAGTGTCATTTGTAGAATGCAAGAATTTTGCACAAATAATAGAGAGCCACGTCTTTGCCTCAACAGTGAAGTCATGAGAATCAACTCCCTTGTGCACTGTCATCCACTTCGGGGTCACCCCATCATCCAATTTGTCCAACAACCATTGGTTTCCTCCTGCTTTAGCCCTGTCTCTGTAAACCTCATTATCGGCATTGGGAAGGCCATAAATTCCGTTGATTACCTCGGGGCTGAAATTGACTTGCACACCCCACACAGTAGTAACTAAGGTTCCTTGGAAGTTGGTCCTCAAGGTGTTTGCACAAAATTCCAACACTACTGTGCTGTTGGCATCGTTTGGTTGATCGGCGAAACAAATCCACCTGTTTTCTACCATTCTTGTGTAGAAGCTGACATTTTAGCTTCAACATTTTCCATGTTTATTCCTCTTTCCCGGAGAATGGTCTTTGACAAGAGTTCATCATATTTCCACTCACATTCTGCAGATAGAAACGGTCATGATCAAAGGGTACCTCTTGTTCAGATTAGAGGACATGTTCTTGCTCAATTTCATTGTGTTCCAGATCCATTTTATGCCCAAAGTACCTACAAATAGAGCAACAATGTTAAAAGCTCATATAGACACTTAAAACAATGTATTAGAAAGTATTAGGCCAAAGAAATGGGCGAAAAAGGGCCCGGGCAGAGCTGTGGAAAGCTACTATTTTTAGCCATTTTTGGGACTGCTAGTGATTGCACTTCGCATTCGCGTAAGGGCTACCGCGTTCGCGAAGAGCAAAAAATTTTTGCCCAGATTTCGACCTTCGCGTTCGCAAGCAGACCATCGCGTTCGCGAAGGTCAAAAAATTTTGCCCAAAAATTTGACCTTCGCGTTCGCGAGCAGACCATCGCATTCGCGAAGGTCATCTTCCTCGCCCAGGCCTATTTTCCGTTCAGGCATTTTTTCAAATAGTTGGGGTGCCTTCTTTTCTTTGTTCACTTTTCAGTCCATTGTAGCACAGATCTTGCCCGATTTTCTTCAACTAAAAGACACTCACACTCAACCAACCTCACCCAGCAAGCAATAATAAATTTCAAACACAAGGTTGACATTTTGAACTCAAAATTTTTAACCCTATGCAGAAAACAATCATGGTTTCTCTTCTACCACTTCATATCAAAAAGGAAAAAAAATGTTGAGAGACAAGATAGGAGATTACATACCTTGAGAATGGCGAGGGAGAATCACAATGGACTTGAAGATTATGGAGAATTTGAGTTTTGGGGGCTTAAGGAGTAGAAGAAACTGTTCTTTAGCCAAGAGGGAATTAAATGGCCGATTTCCAATGTTTCCAGTCTTTTACAATTTTAAAACTTACCTGACCTTACGCGTTCGCGAGCGCAGTGTCGCCTACGCGAAGAGTAAAAGCTGCAGAATAGTCGCGAACGCGAGGTAAGCACCGCGGACGCGTAGGCTTAAATTTTCATAACCCTTCGCGAACGCGAAGCAGTGCATCTGCAATTTCCAACAGCTACTGGTTTTTGGCTGTTCGGTCACCCCAACCTGCTCAAATCAACTCCATAAATTCTAAAACTTGGCAGATTAGTTAAAAATAATATACTAAACTATTCTAAAAAAGAAAATTTCAAAAATGACTAAAAATTTTGAAAAACGATGGGTTGCCTCCCACCAAGCCGCATTTAACGTCGTGGCACGATGCGGGTCAACTTTACCACTTTTCTCGCCCCTTTGACGATATGAATTGGGCACCTAACTTGGAATCAAACTTGTGACCACGAGCAACGGGGGTGGTAAGTAGATGATCAAGCCACGCATTAATTTCTTCATTTTGCATTTCTTGGCTTTCTTGTGAGGAATGTCATTTTGCCTTGTTGATTATGCAAATTGCAATATGTATGGCTCTTGTTTTTCTTCTTTGCACTTCCATATGGATTCACATGGTTCAATTACCATATCACCACACAATTCCAATGTTAAAAAATGCTTGGAATGCAACCTCAAGCCTTCAAATTGTAATTTTTCCTAGATTTTGACATTCTCTTTTTCCCCTGGACTAGAGTCAATCTCAACCATATTTTCAATTACACCGGCTGAATCTAATTCCATATTTTTCTTGGCATCACTAACAAGCATGGAGTCGGTTGGTGGATGTTCAATTTTTGATTCCTCAAAATAATGCTCACTTTCTTCCTCAAAGTCGGATCTTCTTGACCTCTTTCCACACTCTCAAGTTGGTGGGCATAGTGAGCCTCAACCAATATTTTCATTTGATCTTCCAAAGTGCGGATATTCTCATTATTTTGAGTCAAGACTTGCTTCAAGTCCTCGAGTGCAAAGTTTTGTTTCTCCTCATCTTCAAGAATGGCCTCCAACATGAGCATCGTCTTCTCACTTTGAGCATTTGAGAGTTCTCCTTGGTTTTGATCAAGTGCCAGAGAAGGATTTTCGGCTTCAACCTCTAAGGAAGGTTCTTGGCTATCATTCACTTCCGATGATTTTTGGACCTCTAAATCTTCAAGCATTTCTCTCATTTGTAAGTTCAACCTTTCAAGCGACAAATCATTTTGGAGACTAGTTTCCAAAAGTTCCTCCGGGGCATCTTGCTCTTTGTTTCCTCCTTAAGTAGGCATTCTAACATGAGCTTGAACTTTCCATTTTGACCATGCTCAATTTCTTACACATCCATATCCCTATAATTTTCATCACAAGAAGTACAATCATCATAGCGGGGGAATGGGGAAGGGAAGGACAAATAAGCACAATAATCCCAATGACCATTTTGACGAGCACACTTATCACAAGTACTCCACTCATGAGTTTGAGATTGTGCACACAATCCGCCGCCAGCAATTTAAACAATTTTGCCACGAGTGTGGTCCTCCATAATAAGGACAAGGGTCATCAAAGTATGAACAACTACCATCCGATCAATTTTCATTACATGATGCCATTTTTTGTCAAAACTAAGAAAATAACAAGAAACAAACAAGAATATAAACAAAGATAAGAAAGTAATTACAAAAATATTCACAAGTTTGGATCAAAGCACTTACGCTTATTTCTCAAACAACCTAAATACGCCAAATTGTTCCCCGGCAACGGCGCCAATTTTGATGACGTCCAAATCCACTACTAAAAAGTAAATGGACACGGTCGCATGCAATATAATTTACCCAACTATGAGTCGGGGTCGGATCTCACGGAGAACAATATGTAGGCAATTAGGCGTGTAAGAGAATTATCACTTATTATGCTAAGCCAAACAGTTAGAATGATTTTTGAAAATATTTATAACTAATTGTGAAAATGTAAACTAACCTAGAAAGCAAGTAAAATGATCAATGGCTACAAGAATGAATACACGAGGAATTACACTCAAGTATCGATCCAATGTATTTCACGATTTTACAAATATGAGCGAGTTTATGTTAATTAACCTCGGGTAATAATTCTATATTAGCTTCTTCCGAAGACTAACAAGACTTCCTAATTGAATTATCCCTAAAACAATTAAGAGATTAAGCACACCCAATTATGGATACAAGTAGTTCAATCCTATCCCTAGGTAGAATCTATAAAATGAGGGTTAAATCCTCAAATTCTTGTTAACTAATATTTACCAACCCCATACTATCTTTCCCAAAATTAATTTGAAGTTAATGGGAGAGTCCTAGGGTTAGCTAATCCCTTTGAAAACATTAAAGAACAAGAATAATTAAAGAAATAATAACTCACTTCATAATAAATAAAAATCGTTCAATACATAAGCACAACAAGATATTTAATCCACACTTTAAATATGAATATTTCCATAAACAGGATTCAAGTATTGGAAAAAATACTACACACTTAGATATACAACACAAAGCAAGGAAATGAAGAAATGAACATAAATTGGTGAGAAATTCTCAACCAAGAGCTTCAAATCTTCAAGACCCAAGTGTGTGCAAGAACCCTAGCTCCAAAACTTGTGTTCTCTAGTCTAAGGACTGAAAATAACCCAAAGATATTTTACAAATGAGCTAGGTCGTGTATTAAATGGTTTAGGGTCAAAAACATAAAATTCCATAACTGCCCAGGCTTTTCCGCCCATTTCTTCATCGCTTTCGGGCTTATCTACAATTTTCATACATTATTTCTACTCAGTTATATACAACTACAATATCATACAACTTAAATATAATTTTTATACAATATTTTTCAACTTTCATACAATAGTTCAATAAAAATATATATATAAACAACAGACGAAGGTTTTTTTCCTTCAACTTCGCGTTCGCGTTTGTCCCTTCGCGTTCGCGAAGGTTTGATTTCTACTGCTTCGCGTTCGTGAAGGTCTGGCTTCCTGCTGCTTCGCCTTCGCTTTCACGAAGGGTAATTCACTGTTCAGATTTCCATTCTTCATTTTAGCTCCTTTTCGACTCGTTTTCACTTGGTTTCTTCACCATCACTTCTAAATCACATAAAACCTATAAAATAGAAATAAATGACATTATACACACCATTTTATCAACCAAACATAGCAAAAATCTAAGATTAAAGATGAGATAAGTTGGTAAAATATACACTTATCACCTTCTTCCCGAATCTCATAACACCCTTCATGGGCGAAACCTTGAGCAGTACCTTCTCCTAACCATGAAAGCAACATCACGAACCTTCCTTTCGGCATAACTCTTCTGTCTAGACTGCGTCGTGCAAAGCCAAACCTAAATTAATCTAACCTTGTCCAAGCATCCTAAACCAAGTCAGTACCCAATAGCCTAGACTCACCCGGCTCAAACCAACCCACCGGAGATCGACATCATCTCCCATAAAAAGCCTCATACGAGGCCATCTGAATGCTCGACTGGTAGCTGTTATTGTAGGCAAACTCCACGAGCGGCAGAAACTGATCCCATGAAACCCTGAAATTAACGACACAAGCGCGTAGCATATCCTTCAATATCTAAATAGTACGCTCGGACTGTCCGTCCGTCTAAGGATGAAATGTTGTACTCAACTCAACCTGGGTGCCAACTCTTGCTGCACGACTCTCCAAAACGGTGATGTAAACTGTGTGCCCCTATCTGAAATGATGGACACTAGCACACCGTGAAGGCGAACAATTTCGCGAATGTAAATCTCAATCAACCGCTCCGAAGAATAAGTAGTCCCAACTGGAATGAAGTGCGCGGACTTGGTCAGCTAATCCACAATCACCCAAATAGCATCGAACTTCCTCGAAGTCCATGGGAGCCCAACTACAAAATCTATGGTGATCCGCTCGCATTTCCACTCTAGAATCTCTAGCCTCTGAAGCAATCAACCCGGTCTCTGATGCTCATACATCACATGCCGACAGTTAAGGCACCAAGCTACAAACCCCACTATATCCTTCTTCATTCTTCTCCACCAATAGTGATGCCTCAAGTCCTAATACATCTTTGCGGCACCCGGATGAATGGAATACCGCGAACTGTGGGCCTCCTCAAGAATCAACTCACGTAGCCCATCTACATTAAGCACTCAAATCCGACCCTACATTTTCAACATCCCATCATCCCCAATAGTAACATATCTAGCATCACCATGCTGAACCATGTCCTTAAGGACAAGCAAATGAGGATCATCATACTGGAGCTCTCTGATGCGATCATATAAGGAAGACCGAGAAACCACACAAGCTAGGACCTGGCTGGGCTCCGAAACATCTAATCTCACGAACTGGTTAGCCAAGGCCTGAACATCAAATGCAAGTGGTCTATCACCAACAGGAACGAATGCAAGGCTACCCATACTCACCTCCTTTCTACTCAAGGCATTGGCCACCACATTTGCCTTCTCGAGATGATACAGAATAGTGATATCATAATCCTTTAGCAACTTCAACCATCTCCGCTACCTCAAATTTAAATCCTTTTGTTTGAACAAGTGTTGGAGACTCCGATGATCCGTAAATACCTCACAAGACACACCGTAGAGATAATGCCTCCAAATCGTTAATGCATAAAAGACGGCAGCCAACTCCAAATCATAAACATAGTAGTTCTTCTCATGGGGCTTCAACTGGCGCAAAGCATAAGCAATTACTCTACTCTCCTGCATCAAGACACACCCAGTACCAATCCGAGAAGCATCACAGTACACTGTATAAGAGCCTGAAGCAAAAGGCAAAACTAGAACTGGAGTTGTGGTCAAGGCGGTCTTGAGCTTCTGAAAGCTCTCCTCACACTCATCCGACCACCTGAAAGGAGCACCCTTTTGGGTAAATTGGTCAAAGGCGATGTAATAGACGAGAAACCCTCCATGAAGCAGCGATAATAACCGGCCAAGCCGAGAAAGCTCCGAATCTCCGTAGCTGAGGACGGTCTTGACCAACTCTAAACTACCTCTATCTTCTTTGGATCCACCTGAATCCCCTCACTGGACACCACGTGCCCCAAGAACACCAACGAACTAAGCCAAAACTCACACTTGGAGAACTTTGCATAAAGTTTCTCCTCCCTCAACCGCTGCAATACAATCCTCAAATGTTAGGCATGCTCCTTCTAGCTACGAGAGTACACCAGGATATCATCAATGAATACTATGACAAACGAATTGAGATAAGGCTGAAACACATTGTTCATCAGATGTATGAATGTTGTTAGGGCGTTGGTCAGCCCAAAAGACATCATAAGGAACTCATAATGACCATATCGGGTCTTCAATGTTGTCTTTAGAATATACGAATCCCGAATCTTCAGCTGGTGATACCCAGACCTCAAATCGATCTTAGAGAACACCGTCGCTCCCTGAAGCTGGTCAAATAGATCATCAATGCGCGGCAAAGAATACTTGTTCTTGATTGTAACTTTTTTCAACTGTCTATAATCGATGCACATCCGCATAGTACCATCCTTCTTCTTCACAAACAGAACCGGTTCACCCAAGGTTACACACTAGACCTAATAAACCCCTTATTAAGAAGTTCCTAAAGTTGCTCTTTCAATTCCTTCAACTCAACCGGTGCCATATGATACGGAGGAATACAAATGTGCTGAGTGCCCAGCACTAAGTCAATACCAAAGTCAATATCCCTATCGGGTGGCATGCCCGGCAGGTCTACAGGAAACACATCCGGGAAATCTCGCACCACTAGAATAGAATCAATAGTAGGGGTATCAGCACCAACATCCCTCACAAAGACCAAATAAGATAAACAACCCTTCCCAACCATCCGTTGAGCCTTCAAATATGAAATCACTCTGCTGGGAACATAGTCTAGAGAACCTCTCCACTCGATATTGGCAACCCCGGCATCCCCAACGTCACGTTCTTAGTGTGACAATCCAGAACAGCATGACATTGAGACAACCAATCCATACCCAAGATCACGTCGAAATCAACCATACTAAGCAATAAGAGATCAACTCTAGTCTCCAATCCCCCAATAGTCACTACACACGATCGATATACACGGTCCACAACAATAGTATCGCCCACTGGTGTAGATACATGAATAGATGAAACTAAGGACTTACGGGGTATATCCATATAATGAGCAAAATATGATGATACATACGAATAAGTGGAACCAGGGTCAAATAATACAGAGGCATCCTTGTGGCATACCGAGATAATACATGTGATCACTGCATCTGAAGAAACAACATCTGGCCTGGCAGGAATAGCATAGAATCGGGCTTGACCGCCACCAGATCGGCCTCCCCCTCTAGGGTGGCCTCTAGCTGCCTGGGGCCCCACCCTGAGCTGCCTGGGCGGGTAGTGAAGTGACTGGTTTAGAAGTCGCAGCCTGACTCCTCTGTTGCACTACCCCTCCCGGGCGACGAGGACACTACCTCCATATATGCCCGAACTCCCCGCACTCGAAGCAACTCCCTGGTGATGGTGGGGGGGGGGGGGGACTGAAGGGAGCCCCGAATATCGGGATAACTGCTAGAAGGACCTGGCATAGATGAACCCTGAACCGATGGAGCACGAGATGAACTCTAAGCTAGAAGGGCACTGCGAGATAACTGACCCTGACGAGCACTATATGAACCATGACTGGATGATACGCCACGGTGCACTGGATGAGTCATCTGAGCGGGCCTATAAGGACGACCCCTGTTGTGGTAGGACTTCCCCTTAAGAAGGAACACCACCAAAACCACCCGAACCTCGAGGCCTCTTGGCCTCCCTCTCCTCACGCTCCTAACTACGGACCATCTCTATCTGCCGAGAAATATCAACCACCTCACCGAAAGTAGCACCAGATACCCACTCCCGAGTCATAAGCAACTGCAGCTGATATGTGAGGCCATCAATGAACATCCTAATCCTCTCTCAATCAATCGGAACCAACTAAACTACGTGACAAGCCAACTCTGAAAACCTCATCTTGTACTGGGTCACAAACATGCCCTCTTGACATAGCTGCTCGAACTGTCTATGTAGCTCCTCCTTGCGAGACTGTCGCACGAACTTCTCCAGGAAGAGAACGGAGAACAGTTGCCATAAAAGTGGTGGTGCACCGACTGGCCTGCACCTCTCATAAGCCTCCCACCATCTGAAAGCAGACCCAATAAACTGAAAAGTAGTGAAAGAGACCCCACTGGTCTCCAGAATACTCATCGCGCGAACAATCCGATGGTACTTATCCAAGAAGCCCTGAGCATCCTCTGACTCAGCCCCGCTAAATGATGGAGGCTGAAGCCTCCAAAATATCTCTAGTCTCCTCTACTCATCATCAGTCGTAACGGGACCCACCTAGGCCTGAGCAGCTGCAACCAGTTGGGCTGGTAGTACCCCTGGTGTCTGGAGTCCCTACATCACCTGCTCTAGAGTACGGGCAGCAGGAGTTGGAGTACCTCCCCCTGCCTGAGAAGTGGCTATTACGGCTGGAACAGAGACCGCCTGAGCACGACTGGAGCACACAGTCAAAATCTGAGCCAAGGTCTTCTGAAAGCCTGGAATCACAATGGGCACAGTTGGTGCCTGAGCTGGTCCCACTGGCTCAACCGTATCTGGTACCTGCTCCTGAGCTGGAGCGACTAGTGGATCTGCAAGCGCTGCTCTAGCTGTTGTACGAGCTGCACCTCTGCCCCTACGCAGCCTTGGCCTCTTATGACCCTAGCTGGTGGCACTGGTGGCTATCCGACCTACCCGGTATCACGTGTCCTCACCATCTGTGAGAGAATAGAATAACATAAGTTTAGTTGTCGGAATCAACAAATCCGCACGACAAGAATACAAGAATGTGAAGTTTCCTAAGGGTTCCGCAGCCTCTCGAAGATAAGTACAGAGGTCTCCGTACCGATCCGCAAGATTCAACTAGACCTACTCATGACTCGTGAGACCTATGTAACCTAGGCTCTGATACCAACTTGTCACGACCCAAAACTTAGCCTGTCATTATGGCGCCTAACGTGGTACTAGATAAGCCGACACTTCAAAATACTTCCAACCCTTTTAAATGAAAAATAAAATAACACGGGTTTAAATCATCAAAACGCTAAAAAACTGGATCGAAAGTCAAAACCCAAATACGAAAAATTTCCAACATTCGAGGTGTCACTGAGTACATGAGCGTCTATACAGCACAAGTCTAGAAATACTATCTATGAAAGACTAAAACTAAATACATAAAGCTGAAAGATAGGGAAGGAAAGACAAGGTCTGCAAACGTCGGGCAGCTACCTTGGAAGCTCCAAACGATCAAGCTGCGCAGAGAATCAACACCCACCATGTCCAGAAACACCTGGATCTGCACACGAAGTGCAGGGTGTAGCGTGAGTACAACCAACTCAATAAGTAACAAGACTAAATAATGGACTGAAAGTAGTGACGAGCTTCACGGATGTAGTCCAATTACAGAAATTACAACATAGGAAGATAGGCATGCTTTCAAATTTGACAATTAAGGCCAAAATAGTTAATTCATGTCAAGTTCAATTGAAACGGGATATAACATCTCTCAGAAATTACATGACAGTGATATATACCAGCTGAAGTACAATAGTAATGCATCAAGTGCATAACCTCAGAGAAACAGTCACCCAGTCCTTCCATTCACTCCAACCTCATATTCACTCATTCCTCACAGTCGCTCATTTCTCCCAATAGCTCAGCACTCGCACTCGGCACTCACACTCAGTAGGTACCTGTGCTCACTAGGGGTATGTACAGACTTCGTAGGGGCTCCTTCAGCCCAAGCGCTACAACAAGCCAATCATGGCATAAACTAATAAAACATGTTATGGAATGCAGCCCGATCCCATAAATATCCTCACCATCAGGCCCTCGGCCTCACTCAAGTATCAAGCTCTCCAGTCTCTTGGGCTCTCAATAATCAGGATAATCAGCCCAAACAGCGATGATATAATGTATCAATAAAGAATAACAGAGACTAAGATATAATATGCAAGTAAAACTATGACTGAGTACAAAGCAGCAATTTAGCAAATAATTCAATATGTAACACGGCCTCGGTGAGTCCCTACAGTACCAACACATAGCCTAAACATGATTTCTAACATGATTTGCAGTTCAATTTCTATAACACAAGGAGAATATACGGATAACAACAGATTATTCAACTACACAGTTCCATAGAATTGACCATGTCACAATTCCTACGGTGCACGCCCACATGCCCGTCACCTAGCATGTGCATCACCTCAAAACCAATCACATTATATAATACGGGGTTTCATAGCCTCAAAACAAAATTTAGAACTGTTACTTACCTCAACCCGTACAAATCCCTACTCAAACACGCCCTTGCCTCGCAAATCGGCCTCCAAATATACCGAATCTAGCCACAAACAGTTCGATACAATCAACATGAACTAAAGAATTAATTCCATAAGAAAATACTAGTTATTAATCAAAACTCAAAAGTCGACTCCCGAGCCTACGTCTCAAAATCTGATTAAAAGTCACAAAACCCGAAAGCCCACTCAACCACGAGTCCAACCATACCAAACCTACCAAAATCTGACACCAAATCGTCACTCAAAACCCCAAATCAAACTCTCCAAATCCCTAGCCTAAAACCCCCAAATTCCGCCTTAAATACACACAACTAGGAGGGAAATTCAATGGAGAAATAAGATTATTGAAAAAAAAAAAAAAGCACAAGTGGCTTACCTCAAGAATCCCTTCGAAATCCCTCTCAAAAATTGCCCAATACCGAGCTTGAAATGTTTAAAATGAAAAAAAATCGCGAACCCTTGAATTTAAATGTTCTGCCCAGGGGTCTCGCACCTGCGCTCCACTTGACCGCATCTGCCGTCCAGCTTCTGCGGATAATCCTTTGCTTCTGCTGAAACTACTAAAGTCCTCAGGGCCTGAACCTGCGCTCCAGGTTCAGCACCTACTGAAGCGCTTCTGCGGCCCATGATCCGCTTGTGCTGGAACAGCCTACGCCCCTCTACTCCGCATCTGTAGAGCCTTGCTCCCACTTGCGGGCTCGCAGATGCAGAATACACCTCGCACCTACGTCCTACCCCCAGGCCATCCCATCTCCGCATTTGTGCAACTCCAGCCACACATGCGGTGTCGCACATGCGGCCAACCCCTCGCGGGTGCGATCAAACCAGAAAACTCCCAGCTTCAGCAACATACTAAGTCTCATTTTCGATCCGTTAACCATCCGAAATCAACCCGTGGCCCCCGGACCTCAACCAAACATAGCAACAAGTCCTAAAACATGATACAAACTTAGTCGAGCCCTCAATTCACATAAAACAACATCAAAAACACGAATCGCACCTCGATTCAAGCCTAATGAAAACTAAGGAATTCCAACTTCTACAAACGACGCCGAAACCTATCAAATCACGTTCGATTGACCCTAAATTTTGCACACAAGTCACAAATAACACCACGGACCTACTCCAAATCCCGGAACTCTAATTCGAGCCCGGTATCAACAAAGTCCACTCTCGGTCAAACTTCCAAATTTTCAACTTTCGCCATTTCAAGTCTAATTCAGCTACGGACCTCCAAATCACTATCTGGACATGCTCCTGAGACAAAAAGCACCCAACGGAGGTAACGAAACCATCAAAACTCCAAATTGAGGTCGTTTACATATAAGTTAATATCCGGTTAATTTTTTCAACTTAAGCTTCCAACCCTAAGACTAAGTGTCTCAATTCATTTCGAAATTCCTCCGGACCCAAACCGACTACCCCGACAAGTCACATAACAGCTATAATGTACAAAATGAGCAGTAAATGGGAGAATGGGGCTACAACTCTCAAAACGACCAGCCGAGTCGTTATAACGATGCAACAAGGAGGACGCAGCAAGGGAGGAGCTCTTTCAAGTAGAACTGATAAGAAAAAACCTAGCCATAATGGTTACTAGAGAGTGGGCTAAAAAATCAGGAAAAGAAATTAAAAAGCGAAAGGTTTTCCGGGTTTGATTTTGACGGAAAATCGGAAAGTTTTAGGCCATAACCCACATATGTCATTGGCAAAATAATGTTTATTGCCAACAAGAAAACTTTATTGTTGCCGATTCTGTTTAAAATTTAAATTTATTATGTTAAAAGTTATATTTTTTGCAACAACTAAAATTAGTTGTTGCCATTTATTAAAATTCAGCAACAATACTATAGTTGTTGCTAGAACCTTGTTGCCATTTTTTAAAATTTAAATTTTATTATCTAAACATAGAATATGGCAACAAAATTAACATGTTTTCCAACAAGAAAATTTTGTTGCCAAAAAGACTATGCGATAGCAAAAAATTTATCGAGTTGTCGCCATTTATCCATTTTACCAACAATATTTCATTTATTGCTAATCTATTGTTGCAAATTCCATACTTTCTTGTAGTGTTTCATCTTCTTCTTCAAATCATTCAATACTTCAAATCATGGCCGAAGAAGAGGATGTTATTGACCCAACAGTTCATCAATCGGAGAATACTGGGCCTATTTCTGTGAGGGATGTCATGGATTCGACTAATTTTTTGTACATGCATCCATCAAAGAATGTTGGATCCACATTAGTACCAATACCTTTTGATGGCGTAGGATACAGATCCTGGAGGAGAGGAGTTCTGCGAGCCCTCTCAATGAACAACAAAATAGGTTTCATTACTAGCAAATACAAAAAGCCTAATACTAATTCTGCGAATTATGGCCAGTGGGAAAGGTGTGATGATATGGTCACCTCATGGATTTTGAACTCGCTCTTGAATGACATAGCAGACAGTTTACAGTATGTGAATGATGTGAAGGAACTTTGGCAGGAATTGGAAGATAGGTATGATCAGACCAACGGAACTAAGATATATCAACTTCAAAAGGAAATTAATGACTTGACTCAGGACTCACTGGACATAACTGTTTATTATACAGAGATGAAAAAGCTTTGGGAGGAATTAAACACATTAAATGCATATACTCAGTACAATTGCTAGTACACCTGTGGAGCAAAGGCTAATATGCACAAGGTTGAGCAAGATAAGAGACTAATTGAGTTTAATGGGCCTGAATGAGGTATATACTGTGGTAAGGGGAAGCATCCTGATCATGAACCCGTTGCCCACAATCCTTTTCTATTCTAATTCAAGAGGAGAAACAACGAGAAGTTAGACCACATAGTCAACTAAGTTTGGAATCTGTGTCATTGAATATTCATGGACAAGGAAACAATGGTTTTAGAACAAATAACAACCAGATGGTAAACAATACAGGAAATAACTCTTATAGATCAGGGAGCAGAGGTCCTGGTATGTTTTGTGACTATTTTAAAAAGTCAGGCCACACTAAAGATAAATGTTATATGTTACATGGTTTATCGCAGAACTTCAAGTTCACAAAAGGAAAGAATATAGCATCTGCTACAAATGTTCACGGAGGACCTGAAGAATTGTAATCTGGAGGATCTGATGTAGCTGATAATCGATGCCAAAACCAGAACCACAATGCACCCAACTTGACAAAAGAACAATACAATCATTTGTTAAACCTGCTGGAGAAGCTTCACATTGAAAGTGTAACTGAGGCCTCAAACAACATCACTGGTGGAGTTGTGAATTTCGCAGCTATATTGGCTTGATGTACTTATGATGAAGTTGTTGGTGATCTTTCAAACAAATGTTCCCATTTACCTACTAATTTTTGGATTTTAGATTTTGGAGCCTCAAACCACATGTCCTACAATAAAAACTTACTCACTGATACTAGAACCTTACCATATCCCTTTTTAGTTACTCTACCAAATGGATATAGGGTTAAAGTGACATAGATAGGTGATGCAGTTCATAGTCCAAAGCTGACCTTACACAGAGTGTTGTTTGTTCCCAACTTCAAGTTCAATCTCATTTATGTTTACTCACTTACATCACAACTCAAATCCAATGTTAATTTTTCTGCTTACTCATGTTTATTGCAGGCTCCTTCAATAAAGAGGCCTATGGAGATTGGTAGAGTAAGGGTGGTACTGGTGGTCGACCATCGCGTCCAGTAGCACGAGTTCTCGCCATCTGCGAGAGAATAGAATACAGGAATTTAGTTCTCGAATCACAAAGCCGCACGACAAGAATTTCAAGAATATGGAGTTTTCCTAAAGGTTCCGCAGCCTCTCGAGGAGAAGTACAGGCGTCCCCGTACCGTTCCGCGAGACTCTACTAAACCGGCTCATGACTCGCGAGGCCTAGTAACCTAGGCTCTGATACCAACTTGTCACGACCCCAATCCCGATCGTGATGGCGCCCAACACTAATGCTAGGCAAGCCCGACCAAATTAAATACTCTCAACCCAAATACGCAATCCGTTAACAAATAATACGATTAAAATAGCAAATATCAAAGTTCCAATCCGAATCTAAATAAAATAGTACGGAATATAATAACGAATATCCAAACATTCCCCAATAGATCTGGAGTCACGAGTCTAGAGCCTCTAGATGTAACAGAGTAATATATCCATAGTAATAAAGAAGTGTAGGATATGGAAAGACAAATGAAATAAAGGGGAGGAGTCGGGTCCTGCGGACGTCAGGCAGCTACCTCAACAACTCCTGAAAATAAACTTCACGAAAACGGCAAATAGCTCCACTAAGTCTCCGGAGCACCTGAATCTGCACACATGGTGCAAGGAGTAAAGTGAGTACTTCCAACTCAGTGAGTAATAAACATATATAATGGTTGAAAGTAAGAAATCCCGAAATATTACAATATAAAGCTATAATCAGCGATTCAGCACATAAAACGGTGGAACAACAACAATACCAGGACAAATAAGACAAATAGGTATAAATGCATGAATGCAATGCAATGCACATGACCGCTGCGGCGCGCAGCCCGATCCATTTGGGTACCCGCGCTCACTGTGGGGGTTCAGACTCCGGAGGGGCTCCTACAGCCCAAGCGCAATATCATCATAACATTCGCTGCGGCGTGCAGCCCGATCCACACTCAGTCTAGGTATATATATGCATGCAAGCCAATCGGGCACAGTCAAATTATTCATTTTAGTTTCAATTATTAGGAATTTTAGAGCTAAGTGTTTAAACCTTTATTTATTTAATAACCATTTCGAGGCAGTGTCTAACTCAAGACCGATATCATGAAATATGCTAAGCATCATGGAAGCAGTGATAAGGATCCCTGAAGGATGCACATGATAGGCACAAAGCCCCAAACAATTCATAAACTCCAAGTAGGATAATTACCAAACAATTTCTAGTCAAGAACGCAGTACGAACATAATTCGGAACGGACTAGGTCACAATCGACCCTGCACTCGTCATAAAGTACGTGTCTCGCCTCAATATAGCGTCACAATGTGATATACCAGGGTTTCAAACCCTCAGGTCATCATCTACATCTATTACTCACCTCAAGCCGGCCACAAGTCTAGCTTGCTATGCCTTTGCCTTTCGAATCAACCTCTTCGCACGCCGAATCTGATTAAAACCACAACGAATACATTACAATAGGCTAAAGAAACATAACCCAATCGAAAAGACTCGAAAAATACCAAAATTCACGAAGTTGGCAAAACCCGAGCCCCGGGCCCACTTCTCGAAAAATTACGAAATTCACATTACCGGATTCCTCGTCTCGCCACGAGTCCGTACATATAAATTTACCACAATCGGAGTTCAAATGCCCCTTCAAATCCCAAATTTTCATTTCAAAACCCAAGCCCTAGTTCTTCAAATTTATACCCAATTTTCCAAGAATTAAAGGTTGATTCTTCAATAAAATAGCGTTTCTAGGTCACGAGACTTACCTCCAATCAATTCCCGTCAAAACTCTCTTCAATTTCCACCAAAACGCTCTTGAGGTGGTTCAAAAATGGAGGAAACAATGAATGAGTCGCGGATGAAATATCATAATTAAACCCTTCTGTCGCCCAGCTTTTCTTCTACGCGAACGCGGTCAACACCCCGCGTTCGCGAAGGCAAATTTTTCCGTTGACCAAACGATACCCTACGCGAACGCGTCGACCCTCACGCGAACGCGATGGTCCAGCTTAACCTCCTACGCGAACGCGATACTCCAAACGCGAACGCGATGCACAGGACGTCCTCTTACGCGAACGCGATCCCTCATCGCGAACGCGATGAACAAACTAGGCAGGGTCCCCAGGCCCTTCTACGCGAACGCGAGGCCACGATCGCGAACGCGATGACCCAGAAATCACAACTGAGCGAACGCGATGTGCACCCCCGCGAAGGCGAAGGCCAAAAGTGGCCTGCAACAGCTGTGCATTTTCTGCAACACTCAAAGTCCAAAAATCATTCCGTTGATCACCTAGAATCACCCCGAGGCCCCTGGGACCTCAACCAAAAACACCAACCTACCCCAAAACATCATACGAACTTGTTCCAATCATCAAAACACATCAAACAACACTAAAATCATCATTTCACGTCGGATTCAAGCCTAAGTTTCTTAAAAACTTCCGAATTACGCATTCGATCACAAACCCAACCAAACGACGTCGGAATGACCTGAAGTTTTGCACACATATCAAAAATCACCTAACGGAGCTACTGCAACTCTCGGAATTCCATTCCGACCCTTGGATCAAAATCGCACCTATCCACCGAAATTCGCCAAAATGCCAACTTGCCAATTCAAGCCTAATTCTACTCCGGACCTCCAAAATCTCTTCCGATCGTACTCCTAAGTCACAAATCACCTCCCGAAGCTAACCGAATCACCGGAATTCACATCCGAGCCTTCTAACTAATAAGTCAACGTTCGGTTGACTTTTCCAAACCAAACCTTCCTTAAAGAGACTAAGTGTCTCATTTCCTATCCAAACCAATTCAATTAAACTCTAACTCACCCGTTGCTGATAATAAAACATGAAAGAGCAATAAATGGGGGAAACGGGGCTGTAATACATGAGACGACGGGTTGGGTCGTCACATCCTCCCCAACTTAAACAAACGCTCGTCCTCGAGCGGGTCGAGAAGCATACCTGAGGTCTCAAATAGGTGAGGATATCTGCTCCGCATCTCCTGCTCAGTCTCCCAAGTAGCTTCCTCGACGGGCCTACCTCTCCACTGCACCTTTACCGAAGCTATATTCTTTGATCTCAATTTCCGAACCTGACAACCCAAAATAGCCACTGGCTCCACATCGTAAGTCAAGTCATCATCCAACTGAACCGTGCTGAAGTCTAACACATGGGACGGGTCCCCAACATACTTCCGGAGCATAGAAACGTGAAATACTGGGTGAACTCCCGACAAGCTGGGTGGCAAAGCAAGCATGTAGGCCACCTCCCCAACTCTCCTAAGTATCTCAAAAGGACCAATGAACCATGGACTCAACTTTCCTTTCTTTCCAAATCTCATAACGCCCTTCATAGGCGAAACCTTCAACAAGACCTTCTCGCCCACCATGTAGGATACGTCTCGAACCTTCCGGTCCGCATAACTCTTCTGACGCGACTGAGCTGTACGAAGTCTCTCCTGGATCACTTTCACCTTCTCTAAGGCATCCTGAACCAACTCTGTCCCCAATACTCTAGCCTCGCCGGGCTCAAACCAACCAACCGGAGATCTACACTGTCTCCCATATAAGGCCTCATACGGTGCCATCTGAATGCTGGACTGATAGCTGTTGTTGTACGCAAACTCTGCAAGTGGCAAGAACTCAGCCCAAGAACCTCCAAAATCAATAACACAGGCACGCAACATGTCCTCCAATATCTGAATGGTACGCTCGGACTGTCCGTCCGTCTGAGGATGAAATGCGGTGCTCAACTCTACCTGTGTACCCAACTCTCGCTGAAAAGTCCTCCAAAACTGGGAAGTAAACTGAGTACCCCTATCTGAGATGATAGAAACTGGGACCCCATGCAACCTAACAATCTCCCGGATGAAAATCTCTGCCAACCGCTCCGAAGAATAGGTAGTACACACCGGAATGAAGTGCGCGGACTTGGTCAGCCGATCCACAATCACCCAAATCGAATCAAACTTCTTCGAGGTACGAGGGAGACCACTAACAAAATCCATAGTAATCCTTTCCCACTTCCACTCGGGAATATCTATCCGCTGAAGTACACCACCGGGTCTCTGATGCTCATATTTGACCTGCTGACAGTTGAGACACCGAGCTACATGACTCACTATATCTTTCTTCATTCTCCTCCACCAGTAGTGCTGCCTCAAATCCTGATACATCTTCGCGGCACCCGGATGAATGGAATACCGCGAGCTGTGGGCCTCCTCTAATATTAACTCCCGAAGCCCATCCACATTGGGCACGCAAATCCGGCCCTGCATCCTCATCACGCCATCATCATCAATAGTCACATCTCTGGCATTATCATGCTGAACCCTGTCCTTAAGGACAAGCAAATGTGGATCATCATACTGGTGCTCTCTGATGCGGTCATACAAGGAAGACCGAGAAACTACACAAGCCAACACCCGACTAGGCTCCGAAATATCTAACCTCACCATCCGATTGGCCAAAGCCTGAACATCGACTGCGAAGGGCCTCTCCCCAACTGGAATGTACGCCAAGCTACCCATACTGACCGCCTTCCGGCTTAACGCATCGGCCACTACGTTGGCCTTCCCCAGATGATATAAAATGGTAATATCATAGTCCTTGAGTAACTCAAGCCACCTCCGCTGCCTCAAATTAAGATCCTTCTGTTCGAACAAATGCTGAAGGCTGCGATGATCAGTATATACCTCACAAGATACGCCATATAAGTAGTGCCTCCAAATCTTCAACGCATGAACTATAGCAGCCAACTCCAAATCATGTACGGGGTAGTTCTGCTCATGAGGCTTCAACTGACGAGAAGCATATGCAATAACTCTACCCTCCTGCATCAACACACATCCGATCCCAACTCTCAAAGCATCACAATACACAGTGTAAGAACCTGAGGCTGATGGCAAAACTAACACTGGAGTTGTGGTCAAAGCTGTCTTGAGCTTCTGAAAGCTCTCCTCGCACTCGTCTGACCATACGAATGGTGCACCCTTCTGCGTCAACTTAGTCAAGGGCGAAGCAATAGAGGAAAAACCCTGGATGAACCGGCGATAATAACCTTCCAAACTGAGGAAACTTCGAATCTCCGTGGCTGAGGACGGTCTGGGCCAACTCTTCACCGCCTCTACCTTCTTTGGATGAACTTGAATACCATCACCGGACACCACGTGTCCCAGAAAAGCTACAGACCCAAGCCAAAACTCACATTTGCAGAACTTTGCATAAAGCTTCTCCTCCCTCAACCTCTGTAGCACCACTCTCAAGTGCTGAGCATGCTCCTCTTAGCTACGTGAGTACACTAGGATATCATCAATAAAAACGATAACAAATGAATCCAGATACGGCCGAAATACGCTGTTCATCAAGCGCATGAACGCGGTTGGGGCATTAGTCAGCCCAAAAGACATAACCAGGAATTCATAGTGCCCATATCTAGTCTTGAAGGCAGTCTTCATAATATCTGAATCCCTGATCTTCAGCTGGTGATAGCCTGAACGGAGATCAATCTTCGAGAATACCCTTGCCTCTTGGAGCTGGTCAACAAATCATCAATATGAGGTAGTGGATACTTGTTCTTCACTGTCACCTTGTTCAACTGTCTGTAATCAATGCACATCCTCATTGTGCCATCTTTCTTCTTTACAAATAGCACCGGTGCACCCCACGGTGACACACTAGGACGAATAAACCCCTTATCTAGGAGTTCCAGAAGTTGATCCTTTAGTTCTTTCAACTCTGCTGGTGCCATGCGATACGGAGGAATAGAGATGGGCTTAGTGCCCGGTACCTGATCAATACCAAAATCGATGTACCTGTCCGGTGGCATGCCCGGCAGGTCTGCTGGAAACACATCAGGGAAGTCCCTCACAACGGGGACGGAGTGAAGACTAGGAGTCTCAGCTCCAATATCTCTCACGAAAGCCAAATAAGATAGACAACCTTTCCCAACCATCTGCTGGGCCTTTAGAAAAGAAATCACCCTGCTGGGAACATAATCAGTAGGTAGATCCAGGATCAAATAAGACAGAGGCATCTCTGTTGCAGACTAAGATAATACCTGTGATAACAGCATCTGAGGCAATGGCGTCCTTCCTGTCTGGAAGAGCATAGAATCGAGCCTGACCACCACCAGTCCGGCCTCCACCCCTGGGGCGGCCCCTGGCTACCTGACCTCCACCCCTAGCTGACTGGGCGGGTGCTGATGAAACAGGAGCAGAAGATGAGGGCTGATCCCTCTGCTGAGACTGACTACCACGACGCCGAGGACACTGTCTCCTCATATGACCGAACTCACCGCACTCGTAGCAACTACCCGGCGCTGGAGAAGGGGACTGATGGAAACCCCTCGCTGCTGAAGAACCCTGGGCTGAAGAGGCAGGTGTAGAGCTCTGAGCTGGAAGGGCACTAAGTGAAGTCTGGCCCTGCCGAAATCCCTGATGACCACGGCCTGAAGAGGCCCCACTGTACTCTGCACGACCTGATTGAGGAGGCCCGAAGGAACGGCCTCTGCCACGCTGGAACTGGCCCCTAGACGGAGCACCACTGAAACTACCTAAACCTCGAGGCCTCTTTGCCTCCCTCTCCTCACGCTCCCGACGGCGAACCATCTCAATCTCTCAAGCCATGTCAACTACCTCCTCAAACGAGGCACCAATAACCCTCTCTCTGGTCATCAAAATGCGGAGTGAATAGTTGAGGCCATCCACGAACCTCCTAATCCTTTCCCGATCTGTCGGGATCATCCAAGTGGCATGCCGAGCTAGCTTCGTGAATCTCAACTCGTACTGGGTCACAGACATGTCCTCCTGAACCAACCACTCGAACTGACGACGTAGCTCCTCCCTGTGAGACTGCGGTACGTACTTCTCCAGAAAGACAGTGGAGAACTGCTGCCATGTAAGGGGCGCTGCACCAACCGGCCTACGCCTCTCGAAGTCCTCCCACCAGGTGAATGCAGGCCCTGAGAACTGGAAAGTAGTAAAAGCCACACCACTCGACTCTAAGATCCCTGCAGTGCGAAGCATACGCTGACACTTATCCAGAAAACCCTGGGCATCCTCGCCCTCAGCACCGCTGAACCTCGGTGGCTGAAGCCTTCCGAATCTCTCAAGGCGACGCTGCTCATCGTCCGGCATAGCTGGAGCCTCATAGGCTGCAACTGGTGCAACTGGAGTAACTGGAGCAACTGGAGCAACTGGTGGAGCTATGGCTGCTTCCGGTGTTTGAAGTCCCTGGGCAGCCTGCTCAAGTGTGTGAGCAATTAGGGTCTGATGTCCTCCCCCGGTCTGGGAAGCAGCTGCTGCGGTAGAAGCTGAGACTGCCTGAGCCAGGCCAGTGCAAACTGATAGTATCTGTGCCAAGGTCTCCTAGAGACCAGGAATAGCAATAGGCATTGCCGGTGCCTGCACAGGTGCTGCTGGGACATCGACAGCTGGAGTCTGGTCCTGAACTGTGGCAGCTGGTGGGTCAGCAGGTGCTGTCTCTGCTGCCCTACCTCGACCATGACCACGACCGCGTCCACGGCCTCTAGTGGGTGGTACTGGTGGTCGACAATCGCGTCCGGTAGCACGAGTTCTCACCATCTGCGAGAGAATAGAATACAGGAATTTAGTTTTCGAATCACAAAGCCGCATGACAAGAATTTCAAGAATATGGAGTTTTCCTAAAGGTTCCGCAGCCTCTCGAGGAGAAGTACAGGCGTCCCCGTACCGTTCCGCGAGACTCTACTAAACTGGCTCATGACTCGCAAGGCCTAGTAACCTAGGCTCTGATACCAACTTGTCACGACCCCAATCCCGGTCGTGATGGTGCCCAAAAATAATGCTAGGCAAGCCCGACCAATTAAATACTCTCAACCCAAATTCGCAATCCGTTAACAAATAATACGATTAAAATAGTAAATATCAAGTTTCCAACCCGGAACTAGATAAAATAGTACGAAAAATAATAACGAATATACCAAACATTCCCCAATAGATCTGGAGTCACGAGTCTAGAGTCTCTAGATGTAACAGAGTAATATATCTATAGTAATAAAGAAGTCTAGGATATGGAAAAATAAATGCAATAAAGGGGAGAAGTCGGGTCCTGCGGACGTCAGGCAGCTACCTCAACAACTCCTGAAAATAAACTTCACGAAAACAGCAAACAGCTCCACTAAGTCTCCGGAGCACCTGAATCTGCACACATGGTGCAGGGAGTAAAGTGAGTACTTCCAACTCAGTGAGTAATAAACATATATAATGGATGAAAGTAAGAAATTCCGAAATATTACAATATAAAGCTATAATCAACGATTCAGCACGTTAAACGATAAAACAACAGCAGACAATGACAATTAAGACCAACAGATATAAAATGCATGAATGCAATGCAATGCACATGACCGCTGTGGCGCGCAGCCCGATCCATTTGGGTACCCGCGCTCACTGTGGGGGTTCAGACTCCGGAGGGACTCCTACAGCCCAAGTGCAATATCATCGTAGCATTCGCTGCGGCGTGCAGCCCGATCCACACTCAGTCCAGATATATGTATGCACGCAAGCCACTCGAGTACAGTCAAATTGACCACTTTTAGTTTCAATTATTAGGAATTATAGAGCTATGTGTTTAAACCTTTATTTATTTACTAAATATTTCAAAGCAGTGTCTAACTCAGGACTGATGTCATGAAATAGGCTAAGCATCATGGAAACAGTGATAAGGATCCCTGAAGGATGCAAATGATAGGCACAAAGCCCCAAACATATTCATAAAAATCCAAGTAGGATAATTACCAACCAATTTCTAGTCAAGAACACAGTACGAACATCAATCGGAACGGACTAGGTCAAAAATCCCCAGTCACAATCGACCCCCCACTCGTCATAGAGTACGTGTCTCGCCTCAATATAGCGTCACAATGTGATATACCGGGGTTTCAAACCCTCAGGTCATCATCTACATCTATTACTCACCTCAAGCCGGCCACAAGTCTAGCTCGCTATGCCTTTGCCTTTCGAATCAACCTCTTCGCACGCCGAATCTGATTAAGACCACAACGAATACATTACAATAGGCTAAAGAAACATAACCCAATTGAAAAGACTCGAAAAACACCAAAATTCACGAAGTTGGCAAAACCCGAGCCCCGGGCCCACTTCTCGAAAAATTACGAAATTTACATCACCGGATTCCTCGTCTCGCCACGAGTCCGTGCATATAAAATTTACCAAAATCAGAGTTCGTTTGACCCTCCAAATTCTATTTTTACATCCTAACTTTCTCAAGCCCTAACTTGACCCGTTTTTGATGAATTTTCCACAATTTACATGTAATTTCTACCATAAACTCGAATAATTAGAGCCAAGGAACTTACCTCCACTCGATTCTCAGTCAAAACCCTCGAAAATCCTCGCCCAAAGCTCTCAAAACCGCTTAAAAATGGTAGAAATCAACTCTTGTTCGCGGATGAAATTTAATATTTTAAACCCTTCTGCAACAGTTGTTTTTCGCTTCTGCGGTCCCGCTTCCGCTTATGCGGGACCGCTTCTGCGGTCAGAAGTCCGCTTAAGCGGTCTTCATTAAAACCCAACGTCCGCTTATGCGACTCCACATCCGCTTCTGCGAACCACTCAACACCGCTTCTGCGGTAAAATATCCGCTTATGCGGACCCGCTGAAGCGACCATCCTTCCGCTTTTGCGGAAATTCCCTAACCCAGGCCTGACCGCTTCT
>NW_017671045.1:281470-285752 GCF_001879085.1 Nicotiana attenuata
TCATAGTAATAAAGAAAGTCTAGAATAGGGAAAGACAAATGCAATAAAGGGGAGAAGTCGGGTCCTGCGGACGTCAGGCAGCTACCTCAACAACTCCTAAATCGAAATCCAAGAAGACAGCAAACAGCTCCACTAAGTCTCCGGAGCACCTGAATCTGCACACATGGTGCAGGGAGTAAAGTGAGTACTTCCAGCTCAGTGAGTAATAAACATATATAATGGCTGAAAGTAAGAAATTCTGAAATATTACAATATAAAGCTATAATCACCGATTCAGCACATAAAACGATGAAACAACAACAATATCAGGAAAAATAAGACAATTAGATATAAATGCATGAATGCAATGCAATGCACATGACCGCTGCGGCGCGTAGCCCGATCCATTTGGGTACCTGCGCTCACTGTGGGGTTTCAGACTCCGGAGGGGCTCCTACAGCCCAAGCGCAATATCATCGTAACATTTGCTGCGGCGTGCAACCCGATCCACACTCAGTCCAGGTATATATATGCATGCAAACCAATCGGGCACAGTCAAATTATTCATTTTAGTGTCAATTATTAGGAATTTTAGAGCTAAGTGTTTAAACCTTTATTTATTTACTAACCATTTCGAGGCAGTGTCTAACTTAGGACTGATATCATGAAATATGCTAAGCATCATGAAAGCAGTGATAAGGATCCCTGAAGGATGCAAATGATAGGCACAACGCCCCAAACACATTCATAAAATCCAAGTAGGATGATTACCAAACAATTTCTAGTCAAGAACACAGTACGAACATCAATCGGAACAGACTAGGTCAAAATCCCCAGTCACTATCGACCCCGCACTCGTCATAGAGTACGTGTCTCGCCTCAATATAGCGTCACAGTGTGATATACCGGGGTTTCAAACCCTCAGGTCATCATCTACATCTATTACTCACCTCAAGCCGGCCACAAGTCTAGCTCGCTATGCCTTTGCCTTTCGAATCAACCTCTTCGCACGCCGAATCTGATTAAAACCACAACGAATACATTACAATAGGCTAAAGAAACATAACCCAATCGAAAAGACTCGAAAAACACCAAAATTCACGAAGTTGGCAAAACCCGAACCCCGGGCCTACTTCTCGAAAAATTACGAAATTTACATCACTGGATTCCTCGTCTCGCCACGAGTCTACACATACCAATTTTACCAAAATCGGAGTTCAAATGCCCTTTCAAAATCCATTTTTACATCACAGCTTTCCAAGCCCTAACTTGACCCGTTTTTGATGAATTTTCCACAATTTACATGTAATTTCTACCATAAACTCGAATAATTAGGCCAAGAGACTTACCTCCAATTGATTCTCAGTCAAAACCCTCGAAAATCTTCGCCCAAAGCTCTCCAAGTCGCTTAAAAATGGTGGAAACTACCTCTTGTTCGCGGATGAAATTTAATATTTTAAACCCTTCTGCCAACAGCGATTTTCGCTTATGCGGGACCGCTTCTGCTGCCAAAATTCCGCTTATGCGGTCTTCACTTAAAAACCCAACGTCCGCTTTTGCGTCTCCTCATCCGCTTCTACGAACCACTCAAGACCGCTTCTGCGGACTCGCATTTGCGAAAAATGTTCCGCTTTTGCGGAAACACTCCACCAGGCTACGAACCGCTTCTGCGCTCCTTTACCCGCTTCTGCGGTCCATTTCCGCAGAAGCGGAAATACCAGATGACAGAAAAATTGAACCTGCAACACACCTCAAAAACGCTCGTTTAACCACCCGAATTCACTCGAGGCCCCCGGGACCTCAACCAAAAACACCAACACATCCTAATACCTTATTCAAACTTGTTCCAATCTTTAAAACACATTAAACAACGCTAAAACCATCAAATCACATCGAGTTCAAGCCTAAGTTTTCTTTAAAACTTTCGAATTACGCATTCGATCAAAAACCCGACCAAAACACCTCCGATTGACCTGAAATTTTGCACACATATCCAAAATCACCTAACGGAGCTACTGCAACCCTCGGAATTCCATTCCGACCCTTGGATCAAAATCTCACCTATCCACCGGAATTCGCCAAAATGCCAACTTTGCCAATTCAAGCTTAATTCTACTCCGGACCTCCGAAATCACTTCCGATCGCACTCCTATGTCACAAATCACCTCCCGAAGCTAACCGAATCACCGGAATTAACATCTGAGCCTTCTAACTAATAAGTCAACGTTCGGTTGACTTTTCCAAACCAAACCTTCCTTAAAGAGACTAAGTGTCTCATTTCCTATCCAAACCAATTCAATTAAACTTTAACTCACCCGTTGCTGATAATAAAACATGAAAGAGCAATAAATGGGGGAAACGGAGCTGTAATACATGAGACGACGGGTTGGGTCGTCACAGGCCAAAACTCGCTTCTGCGGTTACCAAGCCGCTTCTGCGGCGCTGCACCTGCGGTCCCACATAAGCAGGTGCGGTTATAGCAGGTTCAGCAATATCAGAAAATGCGTAAGTCCAAATTCCAATCCGTTAAGCATCCAAAACTCACTCGAGGCCCCCCGGGACCTCTACCAAACACATCAATCAATCCTAAAACATCATACAAACATAGTCGTGCCCTCAAATCACATCAAACAACGCTAAAATCACGAATCACCCTCCAATCCAAACCTAATGAACTTGAATATCTAAAATTCTACAACCGATGCCAAAACCAACCAAACCATGTCCGATTGACCCCAAATTTTGCACACAAGTCATATTTAACACTACGGACCTATTTCAACTTCCAAAATCGGATTCCGACCCCGATATCAAAATTTCACTATCGGTTCGAAAACTCGAAAAATTCAACTTTCGGCATTTCAAGCCTAAATAAGCTACGGACCTCCAAAACACAATCCGGACACGCCCCTAAGCCCGAAATCACCCAACGGAGCTAACGAAATCAACGAACTTCCATTCCGGAACCGTCTTCACACTGCTTCAACTTTGGTCCAAATTCTAAAACTTAAACTATCATTTAGGGACGAAGTGTCCTAAAACACTCCAAAACTCAAGATGAACAAACCCGGTAAATCACAAATAGCAAAAATAGACACGGGGGAAGCAGTTAATAGGGAATCGAGGCGTAAATTCTAAAAATGACCGGCCGGATCGTTATATGCACATCTAAAGGAGAAAATGTTACCAAGGTTCACTAATAGAAATCCGGTAAAAAGCGACCACAAAAAGCAACCAAAGTTGGTTGCTTATAGGCCTAAAAGCGACCAAATATGCCTGGTAGCTATACTGCTGGTCCCTTTACTTTAGGGACCAAAGTTGGTCGCTAAATAGCGACCAACTTTGGTCCCCAAGGTAAAAGGACCAAATATTCCGGTATTGACTTTAGCGACCAACTTTGGTCGCTCTATTGTTTTAATAATATAATTTTGGCGATCAAAGTTGGTATCTTTATGTAAATTACGTTTTTTTATTTATTATTAATCATAAAGTAGCGACCAACTTTGGTTTGCATATAAAAATATTATATATTAAAATCTGGAAAATAGAGACCAAAGTTGGTCGCTATACTATAAATATTTTTAATTTTTTTTGAAATTATCGACCAAGGTTGGTCGCTAACTTCATGAATTAATTTTTTTTTTGGTATTAAGCGACCATCTTTGACCGCTATATTTCCAGAAATTGTTAATTTTCTGGGAAATAGCGACCAAAGTTGGTCGCTTTTAGTGAATTCTGGGTTATATAGCGACCAACCTTGGTCGCTATTTCTCAGAAAATTGTTTTTTTAATAGAGAAGCGACCAAATAGCGACCAAAGTTGGTCGCTTTTTTGGTATATTGCTGGCAGGAACTGCCTGTTTTGGCAGCTACACCACCTGCCAGCTTACCAAAATTCCTAAATAGGCATTTTATGCCAACAACAAAAACAACAAGCAACAACAACAACTAAAAAGCAACAAAAACAACAACAACAACAACAACAACACAATAACAAAATTATAACGAACAAAGTATAAAGTTCAATAGAACTTTATACTTTAAGCTAACCAAACTAATAAGTTAACTGTTATTACAAAACCATTTGAAAACCGATTGTATTTGTCTAGTATAAACTAATAAGTTCAAAGATTGTTCTGTACATCATTATCATCACCGTCTGATGAACTTTCTTCACCATGACGGTATCCAGAATGGGCTATTTATGGAGGATGGGAAGAACGATCACGGGGAGGACGGGAGGAACGAGCACGGGGAATGCGAGCCTCTGGCGATGACTCACGAGACCAGGGAATCGGAAAACT
>NW_017671045.1:286084-300153 GCF_001879085.1 Nicotiana attenuata
TCCACTTCAGCTGTGAAGCGACCTATAAGAAAAATAATATGTGAATTACTATTTCCAAATTTATATAAAAGGTAAATCAAAATTCTTAATGGAAAAGTGAAAACTTACAATGTACAGTCGAGGCTCGGCCCTCGACCACCTTTCTTGGTCCACGTCTCTTTCTTCTTCTCACAATATGAGTTCTCCTTTGAAGAGCTCATCTTGGTTCATCGGACGCCCCAACTTTTTTTCTTGAAAGACTCATTAAATTTTAGTTAATAAACAGAATACATTATACTAAGAAAATTAAAAAATAATTAAGCAATTACGTACCATTCGTTGTTTATCGGTCCCTAGGCTTGGAAAAACTGCAACCTTTCAGTTTGCAAAGGATCCTCCCTTTCTCAGATGCCCGGGACTTTCTTTCCTTTTTTCGCTCTTCTCTAAGAACTCTGCTGTAAGCCATGCCTTTGCAAATCATCCCATAAATCCGAAGCATCCAGCCAGGCTTCTGGTTCAACATGCCGTAGCTTGGAGAGAAACAATGGACAACCGCTTTTCGAGCTTAGGAGATGGAAGTTTTGCAGCCACTTCCGCGCTATAGCGGTTGTTCCCATACACACTTGATTTGTATTTTCAAAAGTCAAGTATTATATGGAAATTATCATATTTAGATGGAAATATCATAAAAGGCTATATTCGACTTATTTATACTTAGCTTATTAGCTAATTAATTATTCAAAAGTAAGTGGCATTTAACTGCTTATAATATAATATTAGCTAAAAGTCTAATAAATGATATATGCTTAAAGGAATATTTATAACCTTAAATTGATTGAAGATTGCCTCCTTGGAGAGGAATGGGAATTCCACTCCAAAGTCGCATAAGGGACCATCATAAAGCTTTCTGGTGGCTTTTGGTGATGATCCTGTTAGTATCATTACTAGGGATAACCTGTGTAATTTATTAAAAAAATACATTTAATTCTTAGAAACTGATACTAAACAAAAAAAGTTAAAATAACTTCTACCCGGTCACCCCTAGGGGACTATGATGATCCTGCCAATTCATCATAATGGCAACTCCTCGTCTTAGTAGCATCATTTCCGAAGCATGTTACATCGGAGGCATGTGTTGAAGTTGTAGGGGTCAGACTCCTAGTATCTCGCAGGCGAAGGAGTCCCAGATGGAAGATGGCTGCGAGCCCTGGGACTGCTGAGCCTGTGAGTGCGACACAAACTGTTATGGGCCGCTAGTGGATGAGACACAAGATTAGCTGTGGACCGTATGTGGCTGTGACACGGATGGCTGTGATCCATGTGGATGTGACTATGATGCGATCATGAGCTGTGATGGATGCTTACGATCTATATGGGATGTAGTAGGTGGGACTTTATGTAGGTTCGTTACAGTCCTATGCGCCTGTTGAAGAAAGACCTGGCGCTGCCGAAGGTGTTAGGGATGGACATGCGCTGGCAAGCTCAGAATAGCCCTGGGGTGGAGGGCAGGCGCCAGCACAGCTTAGGCACATGCATCTGTGAAGAGGCAGGACGGATTGAGTAGTACCTTCTACTTCTCCTCTTTTGTTTCCTAGGCTTTTCTCTACCCCGAGAACAGTAGGATCACTGTTACCTCGACCCTGCCTGACATCTGCATGAATAAATACAAAGTTTAGATTGAAACATATAAAGAAAACTAGCTATAACATGAGTTATTAAAGAAACCAACTTTTAAAGCTGCATCGACGTATAGTTCCTCGGTCGAGAATTCTTCTTCCTCACTAGGTTTGAGCTTCATCAGTTGATTCTTCTTCCTCATTGTCTATAATTCTTACTTCATCCATATCAACTTCTTCCAATATGTGTTCAGGATGTTCCAAATCATTTTTAAACCTTCGTCCATATTTGGTGAACACTTGAGATATCGTTCTTGATATGCAACATCTAAACAATTTCTCGACTTCTACCCTACCCCCCACAGCTTAGTTTTTTATTACACCCACCAATCAGCCTTATTCCGCCGCAATGGGATAAAGGAGCATAATACACTTGCCTAACATTATGTGCAATTATGAAAAGATATAGCAATTCATACTCCCTCGTATGATTAACCTCAATTTTATGTTGTATTGATTGTGTACTCTTGTACCTCTTGTTGGATTGTGGTCAAACCACTTGCATCTAAAGAGTATCAATTTCTTTTTGGCACCTGTTATATTCTAGTTCTATTATTTCTTTGAGCAAAAACCATAATAATCAATATCTCCATCTTGAGTTTGCCATCACCACCTTGAAACCCCACACGCCACTGTTGTTGCAATTTTTATAAATTTTTATTTTTAGAGCAATCCTCTGTATTGAAACTATTAACCGATTCACAACGTACTTAGACATGGTTGTGACCTCAACCCCAGGTCCCCAAGATACATCTTTAAAAAATTGATTGGTTACACCATTATTTGGATCATTTACCTACAAATCGTTAAATAAATCATAATTAGCATAACTTGCCAACATTGTTTACCTACATAGTGTAGAATATTTAAGGAGAAACTTACAAATTGTTTGAACCACGTATCAAATCTCGTATATACAGGCATCATGGCCAATTGACCCACAAAGTGACTGTGACACAATCAAATATTTTTTAGTTAGTTGTATTGAGATGTAAGCCAGTAATTGTTAGATTGTGATAACTACTAAAATCAATACTTACTTGAGATATGGTACAACTTCAGGACAATTTAGCAACACGTCAAGTGTAGTGACTGTACTCATATACGTCTAACTTCTCTTTGAACATCCTATAAGAACATCGACCTGTTGATTGAATATGGACATAGCGGTATAATGGATCATTCCTAATGGTCACCAGGCCTGTTGGCCTATTCTAGCACATGCCACTTACTTCTCAAAATAATAAGAACAAAAATGGGCAGTTTCCTTCGCAAAGATTAAGCTTCGCATATAGTCCTTCCTATTCCTCTGGCTTAACAAATTGTTTGGCTTTGCCAATTGTCCTACATAATTCAGGTTAGCGAGAAAGATTTGTTTTGAATTAAAAACAGAAAATGTAATCAAACCTAAAATATTACCTCTCAAAGGGATACATCCATCTTGCCATTGAACAAGGCCTCCATGTCGTGCCTCGTTTACAAAGGTGGATTGGAAGGGTACCATCACATCAAAAAACCCACATGAAAATATCTTTTCCATCTTAGTAGAAGTTACCGCGAAATGTTTTGATCAATCCGTTGTAGGTTTTCTTCCTTAATGTTGGAAGAACACAAGTCTTTGAAAAAACAAACTAATCTCTGTGATGGGTTGCCAGATTCGTTCAGCAAACCAGAAAATGCAATAGGCCACTAAGGTCTCCATGAAACATGACAATTCATGACTTTTCAAATGGCTCAACTTCGCCTACCTCCATATCAACTTTTTCCAAAATTCGACGCATAACCCTCAGGCATCTTACTTCGTTACCCAATCACAAATCCTGTCATCTTTTCACTCCAATGAATGTGTAACTGCTTTGGTCTTGAACACCTTACCATTGTTTCTGTCTGCAAGTATAATTCAGGCCGGCCTGCAAATTCTGGTAGTCCATTCTAGCCTTCACATTTATCCTTTGTCTTACCTGTAACATCTCATGCACTGTGTTGAACAAATTGTCAAAATAGTTCTTCTCAATTATCCATGACATCAAGGTTGTGACGTGAGAAGATTATTCATCCAATACGACAACTCCCAAAAAATATACTCTGTTTCGTTCCAATTATTGAGTAGACCTATCCGGGGAATCTATAAGGTGGAACTTCAGTAACTTCACTGAAGTTCTGGACCCTCTCCCAAAATTTCTCACCAGAAAGTATCAGAGGTGGGAAAACTCTCTCGGGAGCAATTCATACGCAGCAGCCACCTAATGAGTCTGGCATGCCAATCCAACTATCGGACGAGGATGCTGAGAGAATGTGGACGCAGGTTGCTGGCAATCCAAAAGGGGGGAAGGTATACGAGCTTCCTAATAAGAAATTCATCGTTATAAGTGTGGAATGCAAGGAATAGGGACTTCCTCCCAAGCCAAGCAACTTGATGGGGAAAGCCTCTCCTCTATGCGGGAGACTGTGGCAAAGCTCACATCCGAGCTAAAAGCCGCCAAGGAGAGAGAAAGGCTTAGAGATATGCAGTACTCTGGCATGCAAGCTCAGTGCAAGGGCATGCAAGAGCAGATCAAAACTCTCCCAGCTTCTGGCAATTTTCCAATTCCCCGGTCTCGTGAGTCATCGCCAGAGGCTCGCCTTCCCCATGCTCATTCCTCCCGTCCTCCCCGTGGTCATTCTTCCCATCATCGACAAATAGCCCATTCTAGATACCGTCATGGTGAGGAAAGTTCATCAGACGGTGATGATAATGATGTAGAGAACAATCTTTGAACTTATTAGTTTATGCTAGACAAATACAATTGGTTTTCGAATGGTTCTGTAATAACATTTAACTTATTAGTTTGCTAATTAGCTTAAAGTATAAAGTTCTATTGAACTTTATACTTTGTTCGTTATAATTGTTGTTGTTGTTGTTGTTGCTTGTTGTTGTTGTTGCTTGTTGTTGCTGTTGTTGGCATATTTGCCTATTTAGGAATTTTGGTAAGCTGGCAGGTGGTGTAGCTGCCAAAAGAGGCAGTTCCTGCAAGCAATATACCAAGAAAAGCGACCAACTTTGGTCGCTATTTGGTCGCTTTCTATTAAAAAAAAACAATTTTCTGTGAAATAGCGACCAAGGTTGGTCGCTATTTAACCCAGATTTCCAAAAAAGCGACCAAGATTGGTCGCTATTTACGAGAAAATTAACAATTTATGGAAATATGGCGACCAGGGTTGGTCGCTTATTAATAAATAAAAAAATTAATTCATGTATTTAGTGACCAACTTTGGTCGCTTATTTAAAAAAAAATTAAAAAATTTATAGTATAGCGACCAACTTTGGTCGCAATTTTTCAGATTTTAAAATATAATATTTCGTATGCAGAGCAAAGTTGGTCGCTACTTTATAATTAATAATAAATAAAAAAAAATGAAATTTACACAAATGAGACCAACTTTGGTCGCAAAATTTATAATATTAAAATAATATTAGCGACCAAAGTTGGTAGCCAGTGTCTTTACTGGAATAATTGGTCCTTTGACTTTAGAGACCAAAGTTGGTCACTAATTAGCGACCAACTTTGGTCCCTAAGGTAAATGGACCAGCTTAATATCGACCAGGCACGTTTGGTCGCTTTTTGGTCGCTTTTTGGCCAATAAGCGACCAACACTGGTCGCTTTTTGTGGTCATTTTTTTCCGGATTTCTAGTAGTGATTATATATATTAATATCAAGGACATGGAGCGCAGGCTGGGTCGGACCTAAAATAAATATTTTATTTTTTATTTATTTCTAATATTAAATCTATTTTATTTTAAACTTAAATTTTAAATTTATTTGAATAAACAGATGCGTCTGTTTATGAAAGAACACATCTTTTGAAAAGGTCCGATGGTTGCCTATAAATAGAAGTTCTTCCAACAAAGTGGATATAGAAAAATCTGCAGTATATTCTTGGCTTGTTGTATCCTGAAGAAGATTGTTTGTATTTCCCCAATGTGTATACGGGCAATATCTTCTTTAAGGAAAGTCGTTCTCACGCCTCAAGCCTTCTTCAATTTCGTTTTCGATTATCATTTTTCTAACATTCTTAAAGAAGATAATCTGCTATGGAGAACATTTTGTCCACTATTGAAAATCCAAAAGAGTTCATCAAACTCGACCGTTTTGATGGATCAAATTTTACTCGCTGGAAGGACAGATAATTTTCCTACTGACTGCTCTTAAGAATTTTTATGTTCTTGATCCGCAATTTCCTGCTTTGCCAGAACCCACTGCAGAAGATTTTGATGAAGTGAAAGCAACGAGGAAGAAACGGGAAGAAGATGAACTGCTGTATCGGGGACATATTCTGAATACATTAACATATCGTCTCTATGATCTTTATCAAAATTTGAAGTCTCCAAGGGAAATCTGGACAGCATTGCAAAGTGCTTATGAAAACGAGAAACGAGGTATTGATAAATTTCTATCTTTAAAGTACTTCGAATTTAAAATGGTTGATACAAAGCCCATCATGGATCAGATTCATGAACTGCAAATGTTAGTTTCAAAACTAACTGATCTTGAAGTTAAAATTCCTGATGCACTTCAAATCGGTGCTATACTTTCTAAACTGCCTTCTTCCTCGAATGACTATAGAAAAAAGATCCTGCATTCTTCTGAGAAATTGATTGTGGAACAGTTTCGAACTCACATCAAATTGAAAGTGAGAATCGAATTCGTGATACTTTTATGCAACCTTCAAGTTCCACAGTTAATAATGTTAGTCAGAATAATAACGAAGATGGAAACAAAAATCTAAAAGTTTCTAATAAGCCTCAATTTAAAAAGAGGAATACTTTGAAATGTCATCATTGTGGAAAGAAAGGCCATAAGATCCGTGATTGCAGGTTTAAGAAAGCAGGAATTAACTTTAACCATGGAAATTCTGGAAACTCGGGAAGGTCTGAAAAAGCAAAAGCAAACACAGTTGAAAGTTCTTCACAAGTCTTGGTTGCAATGGTTTCTGTAGTACCATGTAATATGGTTACAGAATTAAACATGTCTGCTGCTGATGTTAAGAGTCAAGACTGGTGGTTGGATTCAGGTGCCACCGTTCATGTCTGTTATGAGAAGAATATGTTCAAGACTTATGCAGAAGTGAAGGAACCCGAGAAGGTTCTCATGGGAAATCATATGACTGCAGATGTTTCAGGAAAAGGAAAGGTTGAGATAAATTTCACTTCTGGGCAGAAGCTAATATTGCTAAATGTGTACCATGTTCCCGACATGAAGAAGAACTTGATGTCTGCTAGTTTGCTGTCTAAGAGAGGCTTCAAGATAGTCATAGAATCTGATCATGTAATAGTATCTAAGAATGGTTTATTTGTTGGAAAGGGCTACACTTGTGATGGCATGTTCAAGCTTAGTATTAATGCAATAAACTATGTTTCTGCTTATATTGTTGAGTCCAATTCGTATTTATGGCATGCTAGATTAGGACATTTAAATTTTGGTTCATTAAATTATATGTCCAAAAATGGATATATTTCTTGCAAGCATGATAATGTGAAAAAATGTGAAATATGTATACAAGCAAAAATGACTAAGAAACCTTTTCGTAAAACTGAAAGATTTAGTGAATTGTTACACTTAGTATATTCAGATATATGTGAACTAAATGAAAAGTTAACCAGAGGAGGCAAGAGATATTTTATTACTTTCATAAATGATTATTCTAGATTCACATATGTTTACTTGCTTAGAACAAAAGATGAAGCATTTTAGAAGTTAAAAGAATATAAATCTGTTGTGGAAAATCAAAAGAATACTAACACTAAGATTCTCCGTAGTGATAGAGGTGGAGAATATTTTTCCTCTGAATTTAATAAGTTTTGTGAAGAGAATGGTTTGATACATCAAACAAGTGCGCTTTATACACCACAACAAAATGGTTTCGCTGAAAGGAAAAATAGAACTTTAGTTGATATGATTAATGATATGTTAATGAATGCACGTTTATCACATAATTTATGGGGTGAAGCACTTTTAACAGCTTGTCACATATTAAATATGGTGCCTTCAAAAAGCTTACATGTTTCACCATATGAACTTTAGAATAATAGAAAACCTAATTTAGATTATTTTAAAGTGTGGGGGTGTATATCATTCTATAGAGTTCATGATCACCAAAGAACAAAACTAGGTCCTAGAGGAATTAAAAGTGTTTTTGTTGGATATGCTCAAAATTCTAAGGCATATAGATTGTTGGATCTAGAATCTAATGTTATAATAGAATCTATTCATGTTGAATTTATTGAAAATAAATTTTTAGATACCACTGTTGATGAGGAAATGACTGAATCAAATAAAAGTGATAATAATGCATATAGATTGTCACATTCCGAAATTACTACAAGTAAAAAGAAAAGTGACAGTATATAAATAGAACTAAGAAAGAGTCAAAGAATAAGGAAAGAAAAATATCTTGGTTCTGATTGTAACGATCGGACTGGTCGTTTTGAGCTCTAGCGCATCGTTCAGCGGTTTGAGGCCATGAGCAGCTTCATTTCAGGCATTACGACTTGTACGCGTGGTCGGAATTGAATTTCGGGAAGTCCGGAGTTGATTTGGAAAAAGAATTCTCATTTCAGAAGCTTAAAGTTGGAAGAATTGACTAGGATTGGATTTTTGAGTAAACGACCTCGAAATTGGGATATGAAGGTTCCAGCAGGTTCGTATGATGATTTCGGACTTGGGCGTATGCCCGGATCGGGTCTTGGATGACCCGGGAGCGTTTTGGCGCATATTGTGGAAGTTAGCATTTTGGAGGAAATTTCATAAGTTTGGCTTGAAGTGCATTTCATTGTTATCGATGTCCGTTTGGGATTCCGAATATGTGAATAGCTCCGTATGGTGATTCTGTAGTTGGGAGCGCGATCGGAAGTGAAATCGGAGGTCCGTAGGTCATTTTGGAGCCATTTGGCTAAAGCTAAAAATTTGAAGGTTTTTGAGAAGTTTAATCGGAAGTGGACTTTTTGATATCGGGGTCAGAATCCAATTCCGAAAGTTGGAGTAGGTCCATAATGTCGAATGTGACTTGTGTGCAAAATTTAAAATCAATCGGACGTGATTTAATAGGTTTCGACATCCAATGTAGAAATTTGAAGTTCTAAAGTTCATTAAGCTTGAATTGGGGTGCAATTCATGATTTCGATGTTGTTTGATGTGATTTGAGGCCTCGAGCAGGTCCGTGTTATGTTATGGGACTGGTTTGTGTGATTGGACGGGGCCCCGAGGGTCTCGGGTGTATTTCGGGGTGGTTTCGGATCATTTCGGGCTATTTTGAAATAGTTGTTGCTTGTATCTGGTATTGTTCTTCGCGTTTGCAAGAATACTCTCGCGTTCGCGAAGAAGGATTTGGCCTCAGGGACTCTGTTCTTCGCGTTCGCGAGGCGGATCGCGCGTTCGCGTAGAAGGAAATCTCTGCTGCACAGGTCTGACTTCGGAGGCCCATATCTCACAATCTATAAGGAATTTGGAAATGATCCAAAAATAAAAGTTGTAGCCCTTTGTGTCTAGTTTTCAAAAACGTAAACCATTTGGAATTTGGATTTGTGTACCAAAATTTATGGCTGGTACACTATAGGCTGTCCGGAAGGATAAAGAAGAAATTTATATTGCACACGGATGATTTTGGCAGTTTATATCTCAAAATCTATAAGGAATTGGGAGATGACCAAAAACGAAAAGTTGTAGATCTTGGTTTCTAGTTTCTAAAACATTAAACCATTTGTAATTTGGAGTTATGTACAAAAAGTTATGGCCATTATACTAGAGGCTGTCTGAGAAGAGTGTGAAAAACGATTTTTGGGAATTTTCTTCTTCGCGAACGCGATGGGGGTCTTGCGAACGCGAAGGAGACTCGTCTGGGCAGTGCATAAGTNTTATCAATAGGGGGGCTGAAATGACTCTGTGCTTCTGTTACAGCAGGTTCTCAGGCTGTCCTTTCACCTTTTGGACAGCCTTTGAACAGTGTTTATCACACAAAGTCAGTCCCTTTTTGGATAAATTTTTGGTGAACCAAAATCTGCCGAAAAAGTGGCTTTCTTTGCCTAGTAAGGGCATCTCCAACCTTTACCCCATTTTTGGTCCCCAAAATCGGGATTTCCCCATTTTGGGGACAACTTACTCCAACCATTCCCCATTTTTTTCCCCNAACCTAGAAAATTAGTATTCTTGGATTTTGACCTCGATTTTGGGTATGGAATTAGGAGAAAATCGTATATTTGAGTTCGTGAGTTCATGGGTAAACTTTATCTTCGGAAAATTTCGGATTTCTGGGCACGTGGGCCAGAGGGCGTTTTTTTCAACTTTTCGATCGGGGTTAGGAATTGTTATAAATTGGATTATAATGAGTACCTTAGCATATATTAATGGATTTACATAATTATTGGCTAGTTTTGAAGCGTTGTGCATCGATTCGAGTCTTCGGAAGGGCGTGGAATGCCGGTTATGGATCTTCAGAGCGAGGTGAGTCTCCTTTCTAACCTTGTAAGAGGGAATTGTCCCCATAGGTGAGTTAATTGGTTAGGTGCTCCTATTTGTGGGGGCTACGTACGCACGAGGTGACGAGAGTCCGTGCGTAGCTACTACTATGCTATTGTCCGGGTAGTCTAAGACCCAAAAGCATGTGATACTTGGATTAATTATAAACTTATCGACATTTGAATTGCTTAAATAACCTCGAGTTAGTAAATAAATTTCCACAAAAGATTAAACTTCATTTTTAAAAATCTTTAAAAGAGAATTGGCTTTTCTAAGGATAATTGTTCCTTGTTGACTACTTGATTGACCGTCTGTGTGTGTTTGATTTTGGAACGGGCCGAACGCCTCGCCAGATTAAATAGATGAATCTATAGGCGCGCCGTCGACCCTCGGCAAGTGCACAGTTTATTTCTGTTGGATCGGGCCGTCGCCTCAGTATAATATGCGCATGCTTGCATTGCTTATCCTGAAACTTATTGAAGTTGATATTGCCTTTTTATGGCCGCTATAAACTATAAAGATAACGAAAAGTAAATCTTGGAATTTCATTGTTATTTGAGAAGGTGTTACCTGTTTTCTTGCTTTATGAGTTATAATTGCTAGATAAATCCATGTTATCCTCACATCTTCACGATATTATTATTGGACCACTAGTAAGTGTCTAAGTTGACCATCTCGTCTCTACTTCTTCGAGATTAGACAGGATACTCATTGAGTACACATTGTTTTCGTACTCATACTATACTTCTGTGCATTTTTGTTGCACAGGTATATGTAACTCTAGCGGCCTACTGGGCATAGCAGCACGGATGATTCTGGGACTAGGTGAGTGGCATTATTCGAGGCGGTCCACAGCTAGTATAGTCCCTTCCAGTATATTGTATTTATTTCTTGTCCACTGTATTCTGGACGGATGTTGTATCTTATTCCCTTATCAGTAGATGCTCATGCACTTGTGACACCGAGTTCTGGGATGGTTTTGAAATATTTTGTACTAATTGCTTATTATTTAATTTGAATCGAAGCAGTTATCTTTTCATTTTATGAAAAATTGAAGGAAAATCTTAGTTTTCAAGATTGTTAAAAATGAGAACTTCATCAAATAATTTGGGTTGGCTTGCCTGACAGCAGTGTCCGGCGCCATCACGACCCTTAGTGGATTTTGGGTCGTGACAATATGGTATCAGAGCACTAGGTTCCTAGGGTCTCACGAGTCATGAGCAAGTCTAGTAGTGTCTCGCGGATCAGTAAGGAGACGTCTATACTTACCCTCGGGAGGCTACAGGGCTGTTAGGAGTACTTCCCTTCTTGATTCCTCATCGTGCGATTTGATTCCTGTGAGGCTTATGCCTTTGTTTCCTTCCTACTCAATCTTACGCGACGCAAATTGCTTGCAATTCATCGAGAATTGAAGAATTGTAATGATATTATGAATATGGTGCGGGATGTTTCTCCCGGTATAGTCGTCTGAGCTATTATCGTCGCCTTGTGGAAGGATATTTTATTATTTCAGCCCACTAACGGTACTTCTGAGGGCTCTGAGGCTAGGCACAAGTTGCCATGATGCTTATGAACGATTGTTCCGCTGTAGTGATATGATGGTAGGATGTTGCCCACGTGTTGGGGCAGTGAATGACTTGAAGGGAGGTTTACTCAGTGCATGATATAGGGATTCGGTATTTTATTCCCGGTAAGGGAAGGGCAATCGGACTAAGAACGTGCAGATTTGCGATGATGGGGTAACGAGGCTTGGTAATTGTAAGCGTGGAGGAATTCTCATATGTGATGACGTGTCATTGTCCTTGATGAATGTACTAAGCTCGCCGGTGTTATGACTTTATACAATTCGCCTTTGGGGCAAGCTTTTGGGAAATAGTATCGAAAGTGTGGCTGTTAGATATCGCGAGGTAAGGTGGTTCAGGATTGAACCGGCAATTCTAAGATAGATTTTATTTAAGGCAATAATTGAGCAGCAAAATATGAGGAAAGACATGAGGGAAGTGTCAGGGCGAGTATAAGAGGCCAAGGGTCGAGTGATCGATTAAGGGGATGAGTTCCGCCAAAGTGGGAGAGTGGCGGAGTTGCATATGGGCTTTGTAGTGGGATGACCACGTGCCTTAAGGAGAGTTTGGAGTGATTTGAGAATGTTAGTGATTGATGATTGGGGTCTACGGATTTAATTTGAAGTATGGGCTATTATGCGGCAGTAGAGATTTGATATAACGAAAATGAGCTGCCTAAAAGAAAGAAGGATGCAGCATAACTTCGAATTGGAAGGTTGTTGCCGCACATTTAAGTGATGTCCACGAGGGATGAATGGACTTGTGCAGCTAGAGAGTGAGCTCGGACTTAGGATGGGTCATTGTTGTCATAGTGATTGTATCCCGTGCAGTAGCATTGGAAGATGTCGGGAAGTGATTTCCACAGGTGGGTTATTCCCTGTGAGCAGGTTAGCGGTCGCGAGGTTGGCGAAGCTCTGTGAAGAATTCTATTGGTTATGCAGCAAAGAGATAGGTCGTGAATGTGGTGGATGATTCAAAGTATAAAAATGGGGTTTTAAGGAAAGAATCCGAGAATTTAGGCGGACGATTGCGCAAGGTTATGTCAATGAGAGCTAAGGAATCTTGGTGAATTCCGGAGTTGTGAAATAATGGCTTCAAGCTAAATGGGAGAGTCCCACCGCCTATGATTGAGTTGCATGGTTAACTACTTGCGAAGTTTCTGGTGATTAGCATATTGATGGGTTATTTCAGCTACGGGAAGAGAACATAAGTGGTAATTTGAGCAAAGGAATTAGTAAAGGTGTGCTATCGTTGGCCTTATTGGCCCATGTTCATACTTGAGAGTGATTCTGTCGGGTGCTCCGTCGAGAGGGTATGCTTGTGCTAGAAGAATCATGGAGTTGATTATATTCAGGCCAAGTCAGAGCAGGCGGCTCTCAGCAACAGCCCTAGTGGATTCAAAGAGGTAAAGTGTGGTGCCTAATGGTTTCGAGCCTATAGGTACGGTTAAGAACCAAGCTTGGTAGCAGCTTTTGAGAAGAGGCACAGAATGTTCTATGATGTTTTGACTTGCGATGTGGCGATTGGGAGGTACGAAATGGTTCATGGGATTTGAGACAGCATGGTCTCGTAACTCAGGGTCACTCGGGGTGAGTGCAGATGGAGTGTGTTAAGTGTTGAATGGGGTTATCATTGTTTCCATGGCAATCAAGGACAAATTGGAAGGAAAGGGATTGGTTAGCCATAGTCGAATTGGCATGTTGCTGGTAATGATTAGTTCTTTCAGCGTGATCAAGTTATGCAAGTGAATTGTGACGGTGCGTGCGAGGCTTGTCGGCCGCCGTAATTAATGTTGTTCAGAAGCATTATTCTGTTATGGCCTGTTATGTGTAGGCGGATCCCGGAAGGGCTATGGTGGCTTAGACCACTACTTAGATGTTTGCCTATACTACGGTTATGAGAATTTACCTGTGTGCGGCTATGGTTCTCCTGAAGTGAGTCTAGAAGAAGGTTTTTATATGATGAAGTGTTAACCTATTAGTGGTTCCGGAGTTATGATGAGAATCGTGTTCTATTGCATGTTGGCATGATGGGTGCAGCGAGTGGTATAGAATTTGAAGTAAAGATGAAGGTAACAGCTCGGTGTGGACAAGGATGTCACAATCTCGGATGAGCAGGAAAGGAGTTTTGGTGTTTAAGGTAAGTTGGTATTGTCTTCAGCGTCACCTGAGATCGGTGTTTTGGTGAAATAGGCTTTGCATCCTGGTTAATGATTCTTGATCGCTTTTCAGCGTTAGTGCGGCCGGTGGTTTGGATGTGCGGACCCGTTATTCATTTCAGAAGGTTGTGGGAGCGTGTCCCACAGGAAGATTGTATAAGTGTGACATGTAGTCACTTGATTGATTAAAGATTTAAACCA
>NW_017671045.1:300805-307153 GCF_001879085.1 Nicotiana attenuata
TCGGGTTTGCGCGCTGCAATAGTGTGATATAGTTTTTCTATCTGCTATTTTTGATGCCTTGCTTCCTATTTTCCAAGGAAAGTCTGTATTAGTGCGTGAGTTAGGTAATTCCTTCCAGAGTTCATTTTTCCTTTTCGATCGCGTTCGAATTGGTAGCCTATTGGCACATTGTAGCATCATATGGGACTTTTGGTCATGTCGGGGTGGCTTATTGCCTGAACAGTTCGTACTGGGTGAGACGAGATCATTGGATTCATGATCAGTGCAATCTAACTGTATGGAATATATTAAGGAGCAAAGATCATTATTTGGTTCAGAATGTGGTAATGTTTCTTGTCAGAAGTATAGACTCAATGATTGGTTGACTTGGCAGTTGATTATGAATTTCTGCACATCTCTTCCGTTGTGGCGGCATTGTAAGAGTTAGAGTAAAACCAATGTATGTCATGGGGTGCAATGGGAGCATCATATTCGTGGAATTTTGACTAAGTTTATCAGAAAATGTTATTGTGGTCCGGTGAGTAAAGTGATGCCAGGTGTGAATACAGCAAAGTTATGCAGCCATGTTTGGGTACAACGTGTAGTGATTGATACGGTGATCGTATGTTGGAAACAGGTCGGGCATAGAATTTCGGATGTTGGAATTGGGCTCTAAGGCTTATTTGCTTGAACAAAAGGGAATATCTTCAGAATTTATCGAGCTAATGTGCTCAACGGAGTTGTGGTAGCACGGGAAGGTGCGTGAGGTGTTAAACAACGATTTCAGACTACTTCAGTGTGGTTCTCAGCACGTTCGAGGACGAACGTATGTTCAAGTGGGAGAGAATGTAACGATCCGACCGGTCGTTTTGAGCTCTAGCGCATCGTTCAGCAGTTTGAGGCCATAAGCAGCTTCATTTCAGGCATTATGACTTGTACGCGTGGTCGGAATTGAATTTCGGGAAGTCCGGAGTTGATTTGGAAAAAGAATTCTCATTTCGGAAGCTTAAAGTTGGAAGAATTGACTAGGATTAGATTTTTGGGTAAACGACCTTGGAATTGGGATATGAAGGTTCCAGCAGGTTCGTATGATGATTTCGGACTTGGGCGAATGCCCGGATCGGGTCTTGGATGACCCGGGAGCGGTTTGGCGCCTATTGTGGAAGTTAGCATTTTGGAGGAAATTTCATAAGTTTGGCTTGAAGTGCATTTCAGTGTTATCGATGTCCGTTTGGGATTCCGAATCTGTGAATAGCTCCGTATGGTGATTCTGGAGTGAGCGCGATCAGAAGTGAAATCGGAGGTCCGTAGGTCATTTTGGAGCCATTTGGCTAAAGCTAAAAATTTGAAGGTTTTTGAGAAGTTTGATCGGAAGTGGACTTTTTGATATCGGGGTCAGAATCCAATTCCGAAAGTTGGAGTAGGTCCGTAATGTCGAATGTGACTTGTGTGCAAAATTTGAGATCAATCGGACGTGATTTGATAGGTTTCGACAACTAATGTAGAAATTTGAAGTTCTAAAGTTCATTAAGCTTGAATTGGGGTGCGATTCATGATTTCGATGTTGTTTGATGTGATTTGAGGCCTCGAGCAGGTCCTGTTATGTTATGGGACTGGTTTGTGTGATTGGACAGGGACCCGGGGGCCTCAGGTGTATTTCGGGGTGGTTTCAGATCATTTCGGGCTATTTTGAAATAGCTGTTGCTTGTATCTGGTATTGTTCTTCGGGTTCGCGTTAATACTCTCGCGTTCGCGAAGAAGGATTTGGCCTCAGGGACTCTGTTCTACGCGTTCGCGAGGCGGATTGCGCGTTCGCGTAGATGGAAATCTCTGCTGCACAGGTCTGACTTCGGAGGCCCATATCTCACAATCTATAAAGAATTTGGAAATGATCCAAAATAAAAGTTGTAGCCCTTTGTGTCTAGTTTTCAAAAATGTAAACCATTTGGAATTTGGATTTGTGTACCAAAATTTATGGCTGGTACACTATAGGCTGTCCGGAAGGATAAAGAAGAAATTTGTATTGCACATGGATGACTTTAGCAGCTTATATCTCAAAATCTATAAGGAATTGGGAGATGACCAAAACTTGAAAGTTGTAGATCTTGGTTTCTAGTTTCTAAAACATTAAACCATTTGTAATTTGGAGTTATGTACAGAAAGTTATGGCCATTACACTAGAGGCTATCTGAGAAGAGTATGAAAAACGATTTTTTGGAATTTTCTTCTTCGCGAACGCGACGGGGGTCTCGCGAACGCGAAGGAGGCTCGTCTGGGCAGTGTATAAGTGTATAGAAATGGGTTTGGCTCATTTCATCTCATTTTCTCCATGGGAGCCGACCTAGGAGCGATTTTGGAGCTCCATTTTCATTATCCATGTCAAGGTAAGTGATTCCCACCTATTGCAAGTTAATTACTTGGATTATATGTAGATTTTAATATGGAAAATCATGTAAATTAGTAGAAATTTTGGAATTTTGAAGAAAACCTAGAAAATTAGTATTCTTGGATTTTGACCACGATTTTGGGTATGGAATTAGGAGAAAATCGTATATTTGAGTTCGTGAGTTCATGNTAAACTTTATCTTCGGAAAATTTCGGTGTTTCCGGGCACGTGGGCTCGAGGGCGTTTTTGTCAACTTTTCGATCGGGGTTAGGAATTGTTATAAATTGGATTATAATGAGTACCTTAGCATATATTAATGGATTTACATAATTATTGGCTAGTTTTGAAGCGTTGTGCATCGATTCGAGTCTTCGAAAGGGCGTGGAATGCCGGTTATGGAGCTTCGGAGCGAGGTGAGTCTCCTTTCTAACCTTCTAAGAGGGAATTGTCCCCATAGGTGACTTAATTGGTTAGGTGCTCCTATTTGTGGGGGCTACGTAAGCACGAGGTGACATGAGTCCGTGCATAGCTGCTATTATGCTATTGTCCGGGTAGTCTAGGACCCAAAAGCATGCGATACTTGGATTAATTGCAAACTTATCGACATTTGAATTGCTTAAATAACCTCGAGTTAGTAAATAAATTTCCACAAAAGATTAAACTTCATGTTTAAAAATCTTTAAAAGAGAATTGGCTTTTCTAAGGATAATTGTTCCTTGTTGAATACTTGATTGACCGTCTGTGTGTGTTTGATTTTGGAACGGGCCGAACGTCTCGGCAGATTAAATAGATGCATCTATAGGCGCGCCGTCGACCCTCGGCAAGTGCACAGTTTATTTCTGTTGGATCGGGTCGTCGCCTCGGCATAATATGCGCATGCTTGCATTGATTATCCTGAAACTTATTGAAGTTGATATTGCCTTTTTATGGCCGCTATAAACTATAAAGATAACGAAAAGTAAATCTTGGAATTTCATTGTTATTTGAGAAGGTGTTACCTGTTTTCTTGCTTTATGAGTTATAATTGCTAGATAAATCCATGTTATCCTCACATCTTCACCATATTATTATTGGACCACTAGTAAGTGTCTAAGTTGACCATCTCGTCTCTACTTCTTCGAGATTAGACGGGATACTCATTGAGTACACGTTGTTTTTGTACTCATACTACACTTCTGTGCATTTTTGTTGCACGGGTATATGTAACTCTAGCGGCCTACTGGGCGTAGCATCACGGATGATTCTGGGACTAGGTGAGTGGCATTATTCGAGGCGGTCCACAGCTAGTATAGTCCCTTCCAGTATATTGTATTTATTTCTTGTCCACTGTATTCTGGACGGATGTTGTATCTTATTCCCTTATCAGTAGATGCTCATGCACTTGTGACACCGGGTTCTGGGATGGTTTTGAAATATTTTGTACTAATTGCTTATTATTTAATTTGAATCGAAGCAGTTATCTTTTCATTTTATGAAAAATTGAAGGAAAATCTTAGTTTTCAAGATTGTTAAAAATGAGAACTTCATCAATAATTTGGGTTGGCTTGCCTGACAGTAGTGTCCGGCGCCATCACGACCCTTAGTGGATTTTGGGTCGTGACACTGATTTTATCTTTTCACAGTCCTTAGCCTTTCTTGTAGAAGGAGATAGAAAAAATGTCTGTAATCAAATTCCTATCTTATTAAATGTTGAAGAAGACCCGAAGATATTTCAAGAAGCTATGGCTTCTCGAGATGCTACCTTCTAGAAAGAGGCTATTAATGATGAAATGGATTCGATAATGTCCAACAATACTTGGGTTTTAGTTAATCTTCCAAATGGATCAAAAACCATAGGTTGTTAATGGGTCTTTCGGAGGAAGTATATTGTAGACGGTTCTATCCAAACCTTCAAAGCAAGATTAGTAGCAAAAGGTTTCACTCAAAAAGAAGGCATAGACTATTTTGATACTTATGCTCCTGTAGCAAGAATAACGTCCATTAGAGTGCTTTTATCGTTGTCTTCTATATATAACTTGTATGTGCATCAAATGGATGTTAAAACGGCCTTTTTAAATGGAAACCTTAGTGAAGAGATTTATATGCAACAACCTGAAGGTTTTGTTCTTCCAGGAAATGAGAAGAAAGTATGTAAATTGATAAAGTCTCTCTATGGTTTGAAACAAGCACCTAAACAATGGCATGAAAGGTTTGATTGCGCTGTACTTTCAAATGGATTCGTACATAATCATGCTGACAAATGTATCTACTCTAAGTTCACAAAGGAATACGGCGTTATCATTTGTCTATATGTTGATGACATGCTAATTTTTGGTACAAATATGCTTGGTATTACTGAAACCAAGAAGTATCTAACTTCAGTTTTTAAGATGAAAGACTTAAATGAAGTAGATACTATTCTAGGCATAAAGGTGAAAAGAGAGAACAAAAGAATGACTTTATCACAATCGCATTATATTGATAAGATCCTTGCTAAGTTCATTTATTTAGGCATAAAGGAGTTTTAATACTCCTTATGACTCCAATATCAAGCTAACTGAAAATACTACAAGTGCAACGACCCAATTAGAGTGTGCAAGTGCAATAGGTAGTATGATGTATGCAATGCATTGTACAAGACCTGATATAGCATTTGTTGTTTGTAAACTTTCAAGGTTTACTAGTAATCCAAGTAATGATCATTGGAAAGCAATAACTTGAGTACTTGGATATTTAAAATATACAAAATATTTGGGCATTTGCTATAATAGTTTTCCCACTGTTTTAGAGGGATATTCTGATGCAATTTGGATTACCGGTGTTAATGATAATAAATCCACTTCAGGATGGATATTTACTTTGGGAGGTGGTGCCATTAGTTGGGCATCCAAGAAACAAACTTGTATTTCTCATTCTACTATGGAATCTGAATTCATAGCATTAGCAGCTGCTGGGAAAGAAGCAGAATGGTTGAGGAACATGTTATTAGATATAAAGTTGTGGCCACAACCTATGCAAGCCATTTCTGTATTTTGTGATAGTGAGACTACCATGCGTGCGGCTTAAAATAAGATATATAATGGGAAATCAAGACATATAAGCCTGAGGCACGCTTATATAAGAGAATTAGTCACAAATAGGACTAAAACTATTGTGTATGTGAGATCGAATAAGAATTTGGCAGATCCACTTACCAAACCATTGACGAGAAATGTAGTACAATAAACTTGTTAAGGAATGGGGCTAAAACCTCTAAATTGAATACAAGCGACAGGAACCCAACTTTGAGTTAGTATACACTCTAACAAAATAAGTATAATGAGGTAATAACAAGTTATTTTGTATTGCTTAAGCACTTATCTCCTTTCGGAACCTTAATTCCAATGTACTACATATTGTTATGGGAGGAGTCAAGAATTTGTTAAATATCTGAAATAACTACGGAAAAATAACAAACTTCATGGTGCAAACTGTTACACGAAGAGGTTGAATTAAATCTTAATGAAATTAGTAAATGTTTGTAGTAACAAGAACATTGTAGCTAATTTCACCTATATGAATATTGAAGTGGTGCCGATTCAAGGAAGGTTTCAGGGGTTGATTTTAAAAATATTCATGAAGTCAGGATGAGCACATGGCCATAAACGTGCTAAAGCAAATACTGGATTTTCTTCGCCACTGTATAATATTGTGCATGTGATATTTTCGGTTTTGACACAAGGAGTTGTGGTTCAAACCTTTAAGGTACCAATAACTTCGTCAAGACTTTAAGATATTTACACTAATGGAAAGTTCAAATCAAAATAAGATACTCTCCAATATGCTTAATATTATGAGAAATATAACAAACTAGTGGGGGACTGAAAGATAGTTTGTTATTGATGTTGGAAAAGTGGGCTTGTCCCACATCGGTGGTGCAAGGCCACTTTGTGCGCCTTTTAAGTCCTTGTTCTTTTATGTGTTTAATTTAAAACACATACTCTTAGATGTGTGCAAATATATAT
>NW_017671045.1:307173-351454 GCF_001879085.1 Nicotiana attenuata
TATATATATCAAAGACTTGGACTTGGGTCGCGGGCCGGGTCGGACCTAATATAAATATTTTATTTTTTATTTATTTCTACAATTAAATCTGTTTTACTTTAAATTTAAATTTTATATTTATTTGAATAAACAGACGCGTCTGTTTATGAAAGAAAATATCTTTTGAAAAGATCCGATGGTTGCCTATAAATAGAAGTTCTTCCAACAAAGTGAATATAGAAAAATCTGCAGTATATTCTTGGCTTTTTGTATCCTGAAGAAGATTGTTTGTATTTCCCCAATTTGTATACGGACAATATCTTCATTAAGGATAGTCGTTCTCACGCCTCAAGCCTTCTTCAATTTCGTTTTCGATTATTATTTTTCTAACAAACTTAAAGAAGATAATCTGCTATGGAGAACATTCTGTCCGTTGTTGAAAATCCAAAAGAGTTCATCAAACTCAACCGTTTTGATGGATCAAATTTTACTCGCTGGAAGGGCAAGATGATTTTCCTACTGACTGCTCTATAGATTTTTTATGTTCTTGATCCGCAATTGCCTGCTTTGCCAGAACCCACTGCAGAAGATTCTGATGAAGTGAAAGCAACGAGGAAGAAACGGGAAGATGATGAACTGCTGTGTCGGGGACATATTCTGAATACATTAACAGATCGTCTTTATGATCTTTATCAAAATTTGAAGTCTCCAAGGAAAATCTGGACGGCATTGCAAAGTGCTTATGAAAACGAGAAATGAGGTATTGATATATTTCTATCTTTAAAGTAATTCGTATTTAAAATGGTTGATACAAAGCCATCATGGATCAGATTCATGAACTGCAAATCTTAGTTTCAAAACTAACTGATCTTGAAGTTAAAATTCCTTATGCACTTCAAATCGGTGCTATACTTTCTAAACTGCCTTCTTGCTGGAATGACTGTAGAAGAAGATTCTGCATTCTTCTGAGAAATTGACTGTTTAACAGTTTCGAACTCACTTTCAAATTGAAAGTGAGAATCGAATTCGTGATACTTTTATGCAACCTTCGGGTTCCACAGTTAATATGTTAGTCAGAATAATAACGGAGATGGAAACAAAAATCTTAGAGTTTCAAATAAGCCTCAATTTAAAAAGAGGAATACTTTGAAATGTCATCATTGTGGAAAGAAAGGCCACAAGATCCGTGATTGCAGGTTTAAGAAAGCAGGAATTAACTTTAACCATGGAAATTCTGGAAACTCGGGAAGGTTTGAAAAAGCAAAAGCAAACACAGTTTAAAGTTCTTCACAAGGCTTGGTTGCAATGGTTTCTGTAGTACCATGTAATATGGTTACAGAATTAAACATGGTTGCTGCTGCTGCTGCTGTTAAGAGTCAGGACTGGTGATTGGATTCGGGTGCCACCGTTCATGTCTGTTATGAAAAGAATATGTTCAAAACGTACACAGAAGTCAAGGAACCTGAGAAGGTTCTCATGGGAAATCATATGACTGCAGATGTTTCAGGAAAAGGAAGGGTTGAGATCAATTTCTGTCACGACCCCAAATCCCCTGGTTGTGATGGCGCCTATCACAGAACTAGGCCAGCCGAAACAACACGAACAATACAGAAGATTTTTTGTAAACATTGTATTTTTGTAAAACAGATTAAACCTCAAATCTTTCATATTAATATGTATCAATAGAAATACGCGGAATCATGTTTGTAAATGCATCAACCCAGCCCGAATCTGGTGTCACTAGTCATGAGCCACTAAATACAATTCAACACTGTCTGCTTAATACAATATAAGCCTGAAATATAAAATAATAAGGATAGGGAGGGGAAGGCAGGGCTGCGAACGTCGTATAGCTACCTTACTATCTCCAATGAACCTGCCACCGAGCTCAGAAATATCTAGATCTGCACACAAGGTGCAGTGAGTAATGTGAGTACGCCAACCCAGTAAGTAATAAAAGTAAATAATGACTGAGCAATAAGAAATCACGCAAACCACGTCATAGAACCATAGTGGGTACAGTATGTTTCCAAAAACAGGATACAAATCAAATCCTCTCGTTAAAACTCCGATTTCAGTAAAAATCCTTTGAAAAATGTCTTTCTAACAGTTCACTAGAGGTTTAGCGTAGTTCATAGTGAAAGTGATAAAAATCATGACCGACCTCTCAGGCAAAATGTAGTTCGTATACAGCCCCTCGGGCAAAACATAAAGCATATACATCTCAAAAAAGGAAAAGTGCCAGAGAAAATAACAAAGCCAAATCAGTGATTAAATTCCGAACATCTCGTAAAAACTCCAGTTTCAATAAAAATCGTTCAAAATATTTATTTAACATTTTCTATAGAGGCTCAGTATAAAGATGAGTGAAATCAGTAATTTAATTCAACATATTCAATATAGACTCACTTTAAGGAGAAGTGAAATCAGTAATTTCATAAAAACAAGCCCCTCGGGCAAAGCATCACTCATATATATATAGCCCCTCGGGCAAGCCTCTCAGTCACTCGAGACTCAACTCTCATCAATCAGCACTCACACTCAAAAGGTACCTTATAATAACCGCTGCGGCGTGCAGCCCGATCCATATATATAGTCGACCGCGCTCACTGGGGGTGTGCGGAATCCGGAGGGGCTGCTACAGCCCAAGTGCTATATCGCTGCAGCGTGTAGCCCGATCCATAAATATATATAATATTGTTGCGGCGTGAAGCCCAATCCATAAATATATATATATATATATATATATATATATATATATATATATATATATATATATATATATATATATATATATATATAAAATCCTCACCACCAGGCCCTCGGCCTCTCTCAGTCATCAACCTCACAATCAGACCCTCGGTCCCTCTCAGTCATCAGCCTCACAAGCCATTCGGGCTATCAGTAGAACAGGGTGCTCAGCCCAAACAACTTCCATATATTTAAAACGGAGTATTAATACTGAATCAAAAGTAAATAGGTAAAAATCACGACTGAGGAAATGCTTTCAAATCAAACAGTGCGAGGAAACAGTAGAAAAAAGCCCCTAAGGGTCCAAACAATTGGCACAAGGCCCAGATATGGCAATCAGCCCAAAACATAGTAATAATTTCTAGAACACAATGATATCAAACAATTTTCAATCAACTACACGACTTAAAAGCCGCACGGGACGGAACAAGTCACAATCCCCAACAGTGCACGACCCCACGCTCGTCATCTGCATGTGTGTCACCTTAAAGTAGCACAACGATGTGAAATCCGGGGTTTCATACCCTCAGGACAACATATACAATCATTACTTAACTCGATTCGGACGAACACCAACACCGCGATGCCCTTGCCGCTCGACTCGGCCTCAAATCACCTTGAATCTATCCAAAATCATAATCATAAAATCAATACATGCAAAAGGGACAAGGCCCACGCAAAAATTATCAAATTAAACTCAAATTCCCGAAATTGGCCAAACCCGCCCCCCGGGCCCACGTCTCGAAATCCAATAAAAATCTCATAAATAGAATCCTTATCCTCTCACGAGTCTATACATATCAAGAACATCAAAATCGGACCCCAAACGGCCCCTCAAATCCCTAATCAAAGTCTCAAGTTCCAAGCCCTAAATTCCCAATTCTTTCTCCAATTTTCCCACAAATTTCATGATTAAACAATGGAATAATCATCATAAACACAAGATACAAGCCCAGTTAGCTTACCTCTCTGAAACCACTTGTTTCCCTCTTGAAATCACAGCTTGGAGCTCCAAAATCGACCAAAAATGGTGGAAGAATGAGCAAAATTCGCGAAGGAATGCTTATATAGTTTCTGCCTAGGGATTCCGCACCTGCTATCCCATAAGCGCATCTGCGCTCCCGCTTCTGCGGAAATCCGCTTCTGCGGATTTCACATGCCTCACCAGGTCTCGCATCTGCGGCCGCTTCACTGCTTCTACGGCATCGCAGATGCGGTTTTCCAAGCCGCACCTGCGGTCCTACACACACCTGCGCCTCTCTTCCTCTCCTGCAGTGCTCGCACCTGGGGTCCCCAAATCCGCAGGTGCGGATATGAAAGAAGCAGCAATGCTAGCTGCAATTTCCCAAGTTCAAACTCTTCGAAAACTATCCGAAATCATCCCGAGGCCCCCGGGAACTCAACTAAAAAGAAGAACAAGTCTTATACCACTATTCAAACTTGTACCAACCTTCGGAACACCTAAAACAATATCGAAACATCGAATCAACCACGGATTCAAGCCTAAGAACTCTAATATTTCCGAATTCCGCTTTTGATCAAAAAGTCTATCAAACCTCGTCCGAATGACCTGAAATTTTGCACACACATCACAAATGACACAACGGACCTACCCCAACTTCCAGAATTCCATTCCGATCCCAATAACGAAATCTCACCTATCAACCGGAACGCCAAAATTCCAATTTCGCCAATTCAAGCCTAAATCTACTCCGGACCTCCAAAACACATTCCCATCACGCCCCTAAGTCCCAAATCACCTAACGGAGCTAGCCAAATCATAAAAATCCAAATCCGAGATCATATACTAAAAAGTCAAAACATGGTCAAACCTTTCAAATTTAAAGCTTCAACTGAGAATTTTTCTTCCAAATCTATTCCGATTATCCTGAAAACCAAAACCAACGATTTACATAAGTCATAAAGCCTCATACGGGGCTAGCCTTGCCCGAGAACTGGCGAGCGAAGTGCAAATGCTCAAAACGACCGGTCGGGTCGTTACATCCTCCCCTACTTAAACATACGTTCGTTCTCGAACGTGCCCAGAGTTGTTCCGAAAACCATCAAATCGCTGTATAACCTTACCATGCACACACCTTGGGGTGATCCCACGTCACCTTATCCCATATTGGTCCGATAGCACAACATAACTGAAATTTCACAATCCATCCTAGCCCATAAAACTTAGAACCAAATTTCCATTTCCGAAATCTTCTATAATATCAAAATCTCACCTCTATACGATGGATAAGTCCGAACACGCTGTAGCAAGCCATAACCACAACTCAAGATGAAAAATCACATAATATACCACACAACTCAAACACCCATAGTGATAACTTCAAATCGCAGCAGCTGCTCATACAACTCAATACCGGTAATAAACCTCTTATGAATTGAAGCTTCACTCCAACGCTTTCACACACTGCCAAAGGTGAATGAAACACGCATAGATCATAACCATTCCTCAGATAAACCAGTTATGGAGTTCCCCAACCTTCCGCAATGACTGAAATAAATTTCTAGGCCGAATCCTGATATTATCCTTCCAACATGCTGAAATCGAATCCGATAGTATTCATTCTAGATCCCAACGACATCATCTCATTCAATACAGCGACTCTAGTGACATGACACATCGATACAGTCTCAAGACACAACCTGTGCAACCCGTGCACCAATAAGAAACAGTCCAAATGTACTCAAATCATGGAAAATGTATCAAATGAGAGAGCTGTACCGCAAGCTCACCGATATCGTCAAAACACAATGCTAAGAACCCATCGTACACTGTAGCACCAGAACACACGAATCTAACCCAAATGATCATACCTACACAACTCCTCTATAACGCGGTACCCCTTTCAAGCGCTGGTCTACATCATACACCTCGAGCCACCCTGCTCAAAATCCATTACCATTCGGAATCCAACATCAAGGACCCAGAGTGCATTACCATAACCACGGAGAAGCGAATGACATAACACCACACAACCCGAAAGAACATAACCAATACGCAATCACTCACGCAACACCAAATACCCGTCTCACTCACATTCTGCTATAAAGCTCAAATGGAATCGCACCATATGTGCATATGACCAATGAATCACCACTCCTTGTAACACAGAAGAGTAACATCATAGATCACTCCAGAACACGAACAAGCTCAACAACAATCGAACGGCACATCTCCCAACAATAGCAGTTCGGAGTTAACAAATCCGACCCGGTGTAGAGCACACATCCATGTTGGGCCCACCAATGAACTCGAAATCTACTCTAGTCACCCACAACAGATAACTAACTCTTTGAAGGTTCACAATGACTGAATCATAGCACATACTACCCTCTGACTAACCTTAGCTATTTTTTCACAGTCCACAGTCACAAAACCATCTACTCGCGGAAACTCTCAGCCTCCCAATCCATAAAGCACACAAATCACCATATCCGATCCCAGCTACTGTCACGACCCAATTCCCAACCTGGTCGTGATGGCACCTCTCGTGAAGACAAAGCCAGCCAACTAACCCAAATCCTTTCACTAACAATTATCAAACATAAATAAATAGAAGATACAACTTAATGGCGTTTAAAATTGTTAATTTCTACCCGACCGGGGTGTCACAAGTCACGAGCATCTAAAGAATAACCTGAACACAACTACAGGGCCGATAATAACATATATGGAAAATTCTGGAAATCAAAAGACAACATCCGATGCCGCGAACGCTGGCGGTCACCTTACTCAGCTACAATAGCCTTACCTTCAATCAGCTAAATAACCCGGTACCGGGTGTACAATTCCTGCAACTGCACGCGAGGTGCAGGGAGTAAAGTGAGTACTTCCAACTCAGTGGTAATAAGAGTAAATAATAACTGAGAGGCAAGAAATCACGAAAGAGCACTCCATCACGCTATATAGGACAGTACAACTCTCTCAGAAAAATAATGAAACCGTGAAAATCCTTTAGAAAATATCTGACTCAATTTAAAACCTCTTTTGGAAATATCTTTTTCCAACAGTCAAGCAAATGAATGCATAATCAGATAGTGCAAATCCACACATGAGTCAGCCCCTAGGGCACAACACTACACTAACAATTAATACCAGGGCGTCTGGTAAGCAGTGCAAGAAGTAGCATAAATGCCAATGAAATGAGAGTGCTGAATGTCATGCCACGTAGTACAAACAGGAAACAATGCATGAATGCAATGCAATGCATATGACCGCTGCGGCGTGCAGCCCGATCCATTTGGGTACCCACGCTCACTGTGGGGGTTCAGACTCCGGAGGGGCTCCTACAGCCCAAGCGCATTATCATCATAGTATCGCTGCGGCATACAGCCCGATCCATCCTCAATCCAGAACATGCAAATGAGCCACCCGGGCAATGTCAAGTAATAACCTTTAACTCAAAACATCAGAAAAATACAATTTAAGTCTTTAAACTTTAGCAATAGGACTACACATTTCAAAACGGGGTTTAATTCAGGACTGAAATCATTTAATATGCTAAGTGTCATGAAAACAGTGATAATAATCCCTAAAGGATTCAAATACTCGGCACGAAGCCCAAAACATGGCAATCAATCCAAATAATGACGATAACAAGTAGTTTCAGTCAATTACGCAATAAAACCAACAACCGGGACGGACTAAGTCACAATCCCCAACAGTGCTCTACCCCATGCTCATACCTGGCATGCAAGTCACCACAATACAGCACTATGATGTGCAAATCCGGGGTTTCACACCCTCAGGATATCATTTACAAGTATTACTCACCTCGAACCGGCGAAATCTCTAGCCCGCGACGCCTTTGCCCCTCCAATCGGCCTCCACGTGCGTCGAACCTAACCAAAATCAGAGCGAATACATCACACTATGCCAAGGGAACAATACTCAATCGAAAACAATCAAAATATAGCAAAAATCTCGAAACTAGCAAAACCCGAGCCCCGGGCCCACTTCTCGAAAAATTACAAAACTCACATCACCGGATTCCTCGTCTCGCCACGAGTCCGTACATATCAAATTTACCAAAATCGGAGTCCAAATGCTCCCTCAAATCCCAATTTAAATTCTCAAAATTCCAAGCCCTAGTTCATCAATTTTAGGCTTAATTCCATGAATTTATAGGTGGATTTCACAATATAATCGAGTTTTAAGACCAAGATTCTTACCTCAAGTCGATTCCTCTTGAATCCCTCTTTCATCTCCTCCAAAAATCTCCAAAAACGAGCAACTATGGGTGTAAAATGACCCCAAAATCGCGACTGACGTGTTTTAAAACATTCTGCCCAGGTATTTACTCTTCGCGATCGCGGAAAATGCTTCGCGATCGCGGAGAACAATTTTTCCAGCCCAAAATTTACTCTTCGCGATCGCGGTCAATGCTTCGCGATCGCGATGAACAGTTCCTAGCTCTTCCGGACAGCGTCCAGTATAACGGTCATAACTTTTTGCACACAACTCCAAATTACAAATGGTTTGATGTTCTGAAAACCAGACACATAGAGCTATAATTTCATATGTTGCTCATTTCCTGAATTATACATTGCGAGATATAAGCTTTCAAAGTCAACCCTGTGTATTTGAGACCTTCCCAGGCAGCCTATAGTGTAACCACTATAACTTTTTGTACACAACTTGAAATTCCAACTAATTTACATTTCTGAAAACTAGACACAAAGGGCTACAATTTTCATTTTTAGATCATCTCCAAATTCCTTATAGATTGTGAGATATAAGCTTCCGAAGTGGGATCAACGCAACAGGATATTTCTTCTCCGCGATCGCGAACGGCTTTCCGCGATCGCGATTCATTGGCACATTTCTCACATTTTACTCACCGCGATCGCGACCAATTCCCCGCGATCGCATAGAACACTGCTGTAGCCAAAAACCAGCAGTTAAAAATGGCCTAGAAATGGTCCGAAACCACCCCGAAACTCACTCGAGGCCCCCGGGACCTCAACCAAAAGCACGGACATATCCCATAACATCATTCAAACTTGTTCCAATCATCAAAACACATCAAACAACGCTAAAACCATCAAATCACATCGGATTCAAGCCTAAGTTATTCAAAAACTTCCGAAATGCACTTTCGATCAAAAAGTCTACCAAACCTCGTCCGAATGATCTAAAACTTTGCACGCACATCCCAAATGACATAACGGAGCTACTGCAACTCTCGGAATTCCATTCCGACCCCTATATCAAAATCTCGCCTATCAATCGGAATTCGCCAAAATACTAACTTCGCCAATTCAAGCCTAATTCTACACCGGACCTCCAAAAAAAATTCCGATCACACTCCCAAGTCACAAATCATCTCCCGAAGCTAACCGAATCACCGGAAATCACATCCGAGCGCTCTAACTCATAAGTCAACGTCCGGTTGACTTTTCCAACTTAAGCCTTCTTAAAAGAGACTAAGTGTCTCATTTCTTATCAAAACCAATCCGAATCAACTCTAACTCACCACATACCGGTAATGAAACATGAAGAAGTAATAAATGAGGAAAACGGGGCAGTAATACCTGATACGACGGGTCGGGTCGTCACAGCGAAACTGCCCGAACATGTGACACACATCTGATACTTGATCATTCCACGAGGGATACTCCTATAATTCTTCTGTGCCGCCAAGCAAACTCGAATATAAGCAGTCGATCAAACAAGAGAGTGCTGCAATATCGATGATGTATTATTGACTCGATCACATTGCCCTTTCTGAACTATACGCCTTCTTCAAGCTACATCAATTAGCAATATCATTTGCCTAATCATCTGAAACTGCCCATGTTACCTAGGAATTTATGACTTTCCTATCATAACTGAACTGTGACCTTACACACGCCAATCTCAATCCTACGCAATATACCGCACATACTATGACATCGTGTGATAAATAAGAACTCCATAATCCACTCCGAGCTACAAGCAACTACGTACTCAACCAGCTAAGAACTTTTCCATTTGATCCCATCTAGGAGAAAATCACTATACATCCCATGCTCCCCACGCCAGTAGAAAATGTACATCTCTAACCGTGGTAGAAACCATCAACAACTCTCCGAATCCCATGTGCACAAAACCATACCGTCATGGCTGAATCCTTCTAACTCAACCAAGCTACGCAGGTCACTAAAAACCAAGAGCGTTACCATGAAACACCGGTAGAAACTCACTATCTCATAAGCACCCGAAGAACTTATTATATCCATTACCATGTCGATCCAACCTACTACCAAGTTGTCCTAATTCTTCTGAGTTTCTTTTCGAATTACCTTCAAATTGATATGCTTCCTTGCTAGTACACCACTAGCCTTAACTAAATCTTGCCCCACGAACTTTAGCATAAAACCATACCACCGTAAGACTCATAAACCATCGTATTCTTCTGAAGCCCCTAAAGTACCACATCCGAGATACCCGCTCTGAAGAGACCATTCTGCGAATCTAAAGCCATTATCTTCGCTCTCCTGATACTGGCATGTAGAATCCATAAGGATATAGAATTGTCACAAGTCCTGACATCCTCCAATATAAATCTCAGTTTCTAGCCAAATACACATTCTGAAGATTTCCAATTGCTACTTATACATCACGAATCCATTAGAACCATCCTCGGGAGTCGTCCACTCTGCTCACACCTCAATTAGACTGATCAAACGGGCCGAATGACATGTGCTCCATTAGCACCCCAACACCCCAGGAGGTAATCCCATTCTTTAAGCTATACAAACAATAACTAGATCATTTAATGTTTCTCATGTACCCATACAACATAACCCAACCTTTATCCAAACTTTCATGTACTCAAGTCATCCTCGTTCTCAGCCTCTGAAATCCATAGCTGATCCACTGGTATACCTGAAATTGGAACCAACACCACACATAACTGTGCAATCAACTGACCGATAGCAGACTCCCCTACTTGGCTCAAAGTCATAGGTCAAAACACACAATAATTCATAATGCCTATACTCTATCACTGTCATAGTACCATAGTGAGATTCAACTAAATCCCTCATAAGCTCATGCGACACAGACCATCTCGTATTTCAAATCATTTGCGAACCTCGCATTCCCCTCGCAACAGTCAAGACAACTCTTCTACGCGGTCCGAACTCAAACTGTAGCACGTATAATCCACTGATAAAATAGGACTCCCAACCAACAGCATAAGGATAGCATAACCTCAGAATACCCCGTAGGAGATAACTCACCTGCTTCGCCTCAAACTAACATCTTTTATACCCTTCAACCGTCATAAACATCACGAAATCATTTAATCTTCCTGAGTCTGAACTCATATCACAACATGAAATTTACTTCACTTCCCAACTAGACAACACAAAAAGGTCCTTCAGCACACAACAACTCGAGGCTATGCATCAAAACACGATGGAATTCAAGCACCAGATAGTCCCTTCTGCCCTCAAGCAGACTCTTCTCGACATATTCAAATTATATGAACACACCTCGCAGTCACATCATACTCATCACGTAGCTATCAGTCATTACTTCCACTATTAGGGACACTATCGAACATATAAATCCAAAGCACGTGCTCACACAATCAACACCTCATAGATCAAGCTACAAGCAAGGCATGGCCTCAAGTCCTCCAGACTAGCCAAACACCAACACACAGAAACATCTCGACCCTCGATCAGGGAATCACAAGCCGTCGATGCACAACTGATATAGAGCGCTCATGCGCGCATACGAACGCATGGAAGGAATTTCAAGAGTTACATTTCAAGCTGAATCAATGACGCACAATAAGAATTCAAGAATGTGAAGTTTTCCTAAAGGTTCTGTAGCCTCCCGAGGATAAGTACAGACGTCTCCGTACCGATTTACGAGACTCTACTATACCTGCTCATGACTCGTGAGACCTATGTAACCTAGGCTCTGATACCAACTTGTCACGACCCCAAATCCCCTGGTCGTGATGACGCCTATCACAGAACTAGGTCAGCCGAAACAACACAAACAATACAGAAGATCTTTTGTAAACATTGTATTTTTCTAAAACAGATTAAACCTCGAATCTTTCATATTAATATGTATCAACAGAAATACGCGAAATCAAGTTTGCAAATACATCAACCCAGACCGAATCTGGTGTCACTAGTTATGAGCCACTAAATACAATTCAACACTGTCTGCTTAACACATATAAGCCTGAAATATAAAATAATAAGGATAGGGAGGGGAAGGCAGGGCTGCGAACACCGTGCAGCTACCTTACTATCTCCAATGAACCTGCCATCGAGCTCAGAAATATCTGGATTTGCACACAAGGTGCATGGAGTAATATGAGTACGCCAACCCAGTAAGTAATAAAAGTAAATAATGACTGAGTAATAAGAAATCACGTAAACCACGTTATAGCACCATAGTGGGTACAGTATGTTTCCAAAAATAGGATACAAATCAAATCATCTCGTTAAAACTCCGATTTCAGTAAAAATCCTTTGAAAAATGTCTTTCTAACAGTTCAGTGGGGGTTCACCGTAGTTCATAGTGAAAGTGATAAAAATTATAATCGACGTCTCGGGCAAACGTAGTTCGTATACAGCCCCTCGGGCAAAACATAAAGCATATACATCTCAAAATAGGAAAAGTGCTAGAGGAAATAACAAAGCCAAATCAGTGATTAAATTCCGAACATCTCGTAAAAACTCCAGTTTCAATGAAAATCGTTCAAAACATTTGTTTAACATTTTCTATAGAGGCTTAGTATAAAGATGAGTGAAATCGGTAATTTAATTCAACATATTCAATANCGCTATATCGCTGCGACGTACAGCCCGATCCAATATATCGCTGCGGCGTGTAGCCCGATCCATATACATATCAATATCGCTGCAGCGTGCAGCCTGATCCATAAATATATATAGTATCGCTGCGGCGATCCATATATATATATATATATATATATATATATATAAAATCCTCACCACCAGGCCCTCGACCCCTCTCAGTCATCAACCTCACAATCAGACCCTCGGTCCCTCTCAGTCATCAGTCTCACAAGCCACTCGGGCTATCAGTAAAATAGGGTGCTCAGCCCAAACAATTTCCATGTATTTAAAACAGAGTATTAAAACTGAATCAAAAGTAAACAGGTAAAAATCATGACTGAGGATATGCTTTCAAATAAAATAGTGTGAGGAAACAGTAGCAAAAAGCCCTTAAGGGTCCAAACGGTTGGCACAAGGCCCAGATATGGCATTCAGCCCAAAATATAGTAATATTTTCCAGAACACAATGATATCAAACAATTTTCAATCAACTATGCGACTTAGCAGCCGCACGGGACGGACCATGTCATAATCCCCAACAGTGCACGACCCCACGCTCGTCATCTAGCGTGTGTGTCACCTCAAAGTAGCACAACGATGTGAAATCCGGGGTTTCATACCCTCAGGACAACATTTACAATCTTTATTTACCTCGAGCCGGACGAACACCAACACCGCGATGCCCTTTCCGCTCGACTCGGCCTCAAATCACCTCGAATCTATCCAAAATCAAAATCATAACATCAATACATGACAAAGGGACAAGGCCCACGCGAAAATTAACAAACTAAACGCAAAATCCCGAAATTGGCCGAACCCGGCACCTACGTCTCAGAATCCAATAAAAATCACATAAATAGAATCCTTATCCTCCCACGACTCTATACATATCCAGAACATCAAAATCGGACCCCAAATGGCCCCTCAAATCCCTGATCAAAGTCTCAAGTTCCAAGCCCTAAATTCCCAATTATTTCTCCAATTTTCCCATAAATTTCATGATTAAACAAGGGAATAATCACCATAACACAAGATACAAGCCCAGGTAGCTTACCTCTCTGAAACCACTTGTTTCCCTCTTGAAATCACAGCTTGGAGCTCCAAAATCGACCAAAAATGGTGGAAGAATGACCACAATTCACGAAGGAATGCTTATATAGTTTCTGCCCAGGGATTCCGCACCTGCGATCCCATAAGCGCATCTGCGCTTCCGCTTCTACGGATTTCACTTGCCTCACCAGGCGTCACATTTGCGGCCGCTTCACCGCATCTGCGGCATCGCAGATGCAGTTTTCCAAGCCGCACCTGCGGTACTACACGCACCTACGCCTCTCTTCCACTCCCGCGGAGCTCGCACCTGCGGTCCCCAGTCTGCAGGTGCGGATATGACAGAAGCAGCAATACCAGCTGCAATTTCCCAAGTTCAAACTCTCCGAAAACTACCCGAAATTACCCCGAGGCCCCTGACACCTTAATCAAAAATACGAACAAGTGTTATACCACTAGTCAAACTTGTACCAACCTTCGGAACACCTAAAACAACATCGAAATATCGAATCAACCACGGATTCAAGCCTAAGAACTCTAAAACTTCCGAATTCCGCTTTTGATCGAAAAGTCCATCAAACATCGTCTAAAGACCTGAAATTTTGCACGCACGTCACAAATGACACAACGGACCTACTCCAACTTTTGGAATTCCATTCCGACCCCTATAACAAAATCTCACCTATCAACTGGAAACGCCAAAATTCAAATTTCGCCAATTCAAGCCTAAATCTACTCCGGACCTCCAAAAGACATTCCGATCATGCCCCTAAGTCCTAAATCACCTAACAGAGCTAGCCAAATCATAAAAAAATCCAAACCCGAGATCATATACTAAAAAGCCAAAACTTGGTCAAACCTTTCAAATTTAAAGCTTCAACTGAGAATGTTCTTCCAAATCTGTTCCGATTATCCTGAAAACCAAAACCAATGATTTACATGTCATAAAGCATCATACGGGGCTAGCCTTGCCCGAGAACAGGCGAGCGAAGTGCAAATGCTCAAAACGACCGGTCGGGTCGTTACAATTTCACTTCTGGGCAGAAGCCAACATTGCTAAATGTGTACCATGTTCCCGATATGAAGAAGAGCTTGATGTCTGCTAGTTTGCTGTCTAAGAGAGGCTTCAAGATATCTGATCATGTAATAGTATCTAAGAATGGTTTATTTGTTGGAAAAGGCTACACTTGTGATGGCATGTTCAAACTTAGTATTAGTGCAATAAACTATGTTTCTGCTTATATTATTTAGTCCGATTCTTATTTATAGCATGCTAGATTAGGACATTTAAATTTTGGTTCGTTAAATTATATGTCCAAAAATGGATATATTTCTTGCAAGCATGATAATGTGAAAAAATGTAAAATATGTATACAAGCAAAAATGATTAAGAAACCTTTTCGTAAAACTGAAAGATTTAGTGAATTGTTACACTTAGTACATTTAGATATATGTGAACTAAATGGAATGTTAACCAGAGGGGGCAAGAGATATTTTATTACTTTTATAGATGATTATTCTTGATTCAAATATGTTTACTTGCTTAGAAAAAAAGATGAAGCATTTCAGAAATTTAAAGAATATAAATCTATTGTGGAAAATCAAAAGAATACTAAGATTAAGATTCTTCGTAGTGATAGAGGTGGAGAATATTTTTCCTCTGAATTTAATAAGTTCTGTGAAGAGAATGGTTTGATACATCAAACAAGTGCTCCTTATACACCACAATAAAATGGTTTGGCTGAAAGGAAAAATAGAACTTTAGTTGATATGATTAATGCTATGTTAATGAATGCACGTTTACCACATAATTTATGAGGTGAATCACTTTTAATAGCTTGTCACATATTAAATAGGGTTCCTTCAAAAAGCTTACATGTTTCACCATATGAACTTTGGAATAATAGAAAACCTAATTTAGATTATTTTAAAGTGTGGGGGTGTATATCATTCTATAGAGTTCATGATCACCAAAGAACAAAACTAGGTCCTAGAGGAATTAAAAGTGTTTTTGTTGGATATGCTGAAAATTCTAAGGCATATAGATTGTTGGATCTAGAATCTAATGTTATAATAGAATCTATTCAAGTTCAATTTATTTAAAATAAATTTTTAGATAACACTGTTGATGAGGAAATGACTGAATCAAATGAAGGTGATAATAATGCATATAGATTGTCTCATTCCGAAATTACTACAAGTAAAAAAAAAAGTGACAATATACAAATAGAACTCAGAAAGAGTCAAAGAATAAGGAAAGAAAAATATCTTGGTTCTGATTTTATCTTTTCACAGTCCTTAGTCTTTCTTGTAGAAGGAGATAGAAAAAATATCTGTAATCAAATTCCTATCTTATTAAATGTTGAAGAAGACCCGAAGACATTTCAAGAAGCTATGGCTTCTCGAGATGCTGCCTTCTGGAAATAGGCTATTAATGATGAAATGGATTCAATAATGTCCAACAATACTTGGGTTTTAGTTGATCTTCTAAATATATCAAAACCCATTGGTTGTAAATGGGTCTTTCGGAGGGAGTATAATATAGATGGTTCTATCCAAACCTTCAAAGCAAGATTAGCAGCAAAAGGTTTCACTCAAAAAGAAGGCATAGACTATTTTGATACTTATGCTCCTGTACCAAGAACAATGTCCGTTAGAGTGCTTTTATCGTTGTCTTCTATATATAACTTGTATGTGCATCAAATGGATGTTAAAACGGCCTTTTTAAACATAAACCTTAGTGAAGAGATTTATATGCAACAACCTGAAGGTTTTGTGCTTCTAGGAAATGAGAAGAAAGTATGTAAATTGATAAAGTCTCTCTATGGTTTGAAACAAGCACCTAAATAATGGCATGAAAGGTTTGATAGTGTTGTACTTTCAAATGGATTCATACATAACCATGCTGACAAATGTATCTACTCCAAGTTCACAAAAAAATATGGAGTTATCAATTGTCTATATGTTGATGACATGCTAATCTTTGGTACAAATATTCTTGGTATTACAGAAACCAAGAAGTATCTCACTTCAGTTTTTAAGATGAAAGACTTAAATGAAGTAGATACTATTCTAGGCATAAAGGTGAAAAGAGAGAACACAAGAATGACTTTATCACAATCGCATTATATTGATAAGATCCTTGCTAAGTTCATTCAATTAGGATTAAAGGAGTTTAAAACTCCTTATGACTCCAGTATCAAGCTAACTGAAAATACTGGAAGTGCAATAGCCCAATTAGAGTATGCAAGTGTAATAGGTATAAAGTTGTGGCCACAACCTATGCCAGCCATATCTGTATTTTCTAATAATGAGACTACCATGTGTGTGGCTCACAATAAGATATATAATGGGAAATCAAGACATATAAGCTTGAGGCACGCTTATATAAGAGTATTAGTCACAAATGGGACTATAACTATTGTGTATGTGAGATCGAATAAGAATTTGGCAGATCCACTTACCAAACCATTGACGAAAAATGTAGTACAACAAACTTGTGAAGGAATGGGGCTAAAACCTCATAACGGAATACAAGCGACAGGAACCCAACTTTGAGTTAGTATACACTATAACAAAATAAGTTCAATGAGGTAATAACAAGTTGTTTTGTATTGCTGAAGCACTAATCTCCTTGCGGAGCCTTAATTCCAATGTACTACATATTGTTATGGGAGGAGTCAAGAAATTGTTAAATATCTGAAATAACTAGGGAAAAATAACAAACTTCATGGTGGAAACTGTTACACGAAGAGGTTGTATTAAATCTTAATGAAATTAGCAAATGTTTGTAGTAACAGGACCATTGTAGCTAATTTCACCTAAATGAAAATTGATGTGGTGCCGCTTCAAGCAAGGTTTATGGGATTGATCTTGTAAATATTCATGAAGTCAAGATGAGCACATGGCCGTAAACGTGCTAAAGCAAATACTGGATTTTCTTAGCCACTGTATAATATTGTGCGTGTGATATTTTCGGTTTTGACACAAGGAGTGGTGGTTCAAACCTTTAAGGTACAAATAACTTCGTCAAGACTTTAAGATATTTACAATAATGGAAAGTTCAAATCAAAATAAGATACTCTCCAATATGCGTAATATTATGAGAAATATAACAAACCAGTGGGGTATTGAAAGATAGTTATTGATGTTGGAAAAGTGGGCTTGTCCCACATCGGTGGTGCAAGGCTACTTTGTGTGCCTTTTAAGCCCTTGTCCTTGTGTTTTAATTTAGAACACATACTCTTATATGTGTGCAAATACATATATATTAATATCAAAGACTCGGACTTGGACTTGGGGCCCGTGTCGGACCTAAAATAAATATTTTATTTTTTATTTATTTCTACTATTAAATCTGTTTTATTTTAAATTTATTTGAATATTCAGATGCATCTGTTTATGAAAGAACACATATTTTGAGAAGGTCCGATGGTTGCCTATAAATAGAAGTTCTTCCAACAAAGTGGTTATAGAAAAATCTGCAGTATATTTAGCTTGTTGTATCCTGAAGAAGATTGTTTGTATTTACCCAATTTGTATACGGGCAATATCTTCTTTAAGGAAAGTCGTTCTCACGCCTCAAGCCTTGTTAAATTTTGTTTTCGATTGTTATTTTTCTAACAATCTTAAAGAAGATAATCTGCTATGGAGAACATTCTGTCCGCTGTTGAAAATCCAAAAGAGTTCATGAAACTCGACCTTTTTGATGGATGAAATTTTACTCGCTGGAAGGACAAGATGATTTTCCTAGTGACTGCTCGAAAGATTTTTTATGTTCTTGATCCGCAATTGCCTGCTTTGCCAAAACCCACTACAGAAGATTCTGATGAAGTGAAAGCAACGAGGAAGAAACGGGAAGATGATGAACTGCTGTGTCGGGGATATACTCTAAATGCATTAACAGATCGTCTCTATGATCTGTATCAAAATTTGAAGTCTCCAAGGGAAATCTGGACAGCATTGCAAAGTGCTTATGAAAACGAGAAATGAGGTATTGATAAATTTCTATCTTTGAAGTACTTCGAATTTAAAATGGTTGATACAAAGCCCATCATGGATCAGATTCATGAACTGCAAATCTTAGTTTCAAAACTAACTGATCTTGAAGTTAAAATTCTTGATGCACTTCAAATCGGTGCTATACTTTCTAAACTACCTTCTTCCTGGAATGACTATAGAAAGAAGATCCTGCATTCTTCTGAGAAATTGACTGTGGAACAGTTTCGAACTCACACTCAAATTGAATGTGAGAATCGAATTCGTGATACTTTTATGCAACCTTCGACTTACACAGTTAATAATGTTAGTCAGAATAATAACGGAGATGGAAACAAAAATTTGAAAGTTTCAAATAAGCCTCAATTTAAAAAGAGGAATACTTTGAAATGTCATCATTGTGGAAAGAAAGGCCAAAAGATCCGTGATTGCAGGTTTAAGAAAGCAGGAATTAACTTTAACCATGGAAATTCTGGAAACTCGGGAAGATCTGAAAAGGCAAAAGCAAACACAGTTGAAAGTTCTTCACAAGGCTTGGTTGCAATTGTTTCTGTAGTACCATGTAATATGGTTACAGAATTAAACATGGCTGCTGCTGCTGTTAAGAGTCAAGACTGGTGGTTGGATTCGGGTGCCACTATTCATGTCTGTTATGAGAAGAATATGTTCAAGATTTATGCAGAAGTGAAGGAACCCGAGAAGGTTCTCATGGGAAATCATATGACTGCAGATGTTGCAGGAAAAGGAAGTGTCGAGTTCAATTTCACTTCTGGGCAGAAGCTAACATTGCTAAATGTGTGCCATGTTCCAGACATGAAGAAGAACTTGATGTCTGCTAGTTTGCTGTCTAAGAGAGGTTTCAAGATAGTCATAGAATCTGATCATGTAATAGTATCTAAGAATGGTTTATTTGTTAGAAAGGGCTACACTTGTGATGGCATGTTCAAACTTAGTATTAATGCAATAAACTATGTTTCTGCTTATATTGTTGAGTCCATTCTTATTTATGGCATGCTAGATTAGAACATTTAAATTTTGGTTCGTTAAATTATATGTCCAAAAATGGATATATTTCTTGCAAGCATGATAATGTGAAAAAATGTGAAATATGTATACAAGCAAAAATGACTAAGAAACCTTTTCGTAAAACTGAAAGATTTAGCGAATTGTTACACTTAGTACATTCTGATATATGTGAACTAAATGGAAAGTTAACCAGAGGAGGCAAGAGATATTTTATTACTTTTATAGATGATTATTCTAGATTCACATATGTTCACTTGCTTAGAACAAAAGATGAAGCATTTCAGAAGTTTAAAGAATATAAATCTGTTGTGCAAAATCAAAAGAATACTAAGATTAAGATTCTTCGTAGTGATAGAGGTGGAGAATATTTTTCCTCTGAATTTAATAAGTTTTGTGAAGAGAATGGTTTGATACATCAAACAAGTGCTCCTTATACACCACAACAAAATGGTTTGGCTGAAAGGAAAAATAGAACTTTAGTTGATATGATTAATGCTATGTTAATGAATGCACATTTACCACATAATTTATGAGGTGAAGCACTTTTAACAGCTTGTCACATATTAAATAGGGTGCCTTCAAAAAGCTTACATGTTTCACCATATGAACTTTGGAATAATAGAAAACCTAATTTAGATTATTTTAAAGTGTGGGGGTGTATATCATAGAGTTCATGATCACCAAAGAACAAAACTAGGTCCTAGAGGAATTAAAAGTATTTTTGTTGGATATGCTCAAAATTCTAAGGCATATAGATTGTTGGATCTAGAATCTAATGTTATAATAGAATCTATTCATGTTGAATTTATTGAAAATAAATTTTTAGATAACATTGTTGATGAGGAAATGACTGAATCAAGTGATAATAATGCATATAGATTGTCACATTCCGAAATTACTACAAGTAAAAAGAAAAGTGACAATATACAAATAGAACTAAGAAAGAGTCAAAGAATAAGGAAAGAAAAATGTCTTGGTTCTGATTTTATCTCTTCACAGTCCTTAGTCTTTCTTGTAGAAGGAGATAGACAAAATGTCTGTAATCAAATTCCTATCTTATTAAATGTTGAAGAAGACCCGAAGACATTCCAAGAAGCTATGGCTTCTCAAGATGCTGCCTTCTGGAAAGAAGCTATTAATGATGAAATGGATTCAATAATGTCCAACAATACTTGAGTTTTAGTTGATCTACCAAATGGATCAAAACCCATAGGTTGTAAATGGGTCTTTCGAAGGAAGTATAATACAGACGGTTCTATCCAAACCTTCAAAGCAAGATTAGTAGCAAAAGGTTTCACTCAAAAAGAAGGCATAGACTATTTTGATACTTATGCTCCTGTAGCAAGAATAACGTCCATTAGAGTGCTTTTATCGCTGTCTTCTATATATAACTTGTATGTGCATCAAATGGATGTTAAAACGGCCTTTTTAAATGGAAACCTTAGTGAAGAGATTTATATGCAACAACCTGAAGGTTTTGTTCTTCCAGGAAATGAGAAGAAAGTATGTAAATTGATAAAGTCTCTCTATGGTTTGAAACAAGCACCTAAACAATGGCATGAAAGGTTTGATAGTGCTGTACTTTCAAATGGATTCATACATAATCATGCTGATAAATGTATCTACTCCAAGTTTACAAAAGAATACGGAGTTATCATTTGTCTATATGTTGATGACATGCTAATTTTTGGTACAAATATGCTTGATCTTAATGAAACCAAGAAATATCTAACTTCAGTTTTAAAGATGAAAGACTTAAATGAAGTAGATACTATTCTATGCATAAAGGTGAAAAGAGAGAACAAAAGAATGACTTTATCACAATCGCATTATATTGATAAGATCCTTGCTAAGTTCAGTCATTTAGGCATAAAGGAGTTTAATACTCCTTATGACTCCAGTATCAAGCTAACTGAAAATACTGGAAGAGCAATAGCCCAATTAGAGTATGCAAGTGCAATAGGTAGTATGATGTATGCAATGCATTGTACAAGACCTGATATAACATTTGCTGTTTGTAAACTTTCAAGGTTTACTAGTAATCCAAGTAATGATTTTCCCACTGTTTGATGTATGCAATGCATTGTACAAGACCTGATATAATATTTGGGCATTTGCTATAATGGTTTTCCCACTGTTTTAGAGGGATATTCTGATGTAAGTTGGATTACCAGTGTTAATGATAATAAATCCACTTCAGGATGGATATTTACTTTGGGAGGTGGTGCCATTAGTTGGGCATCCAAGAAACAAACTTGTATTTCTCATTCTACAATGGAATCTGAATTCATAGCATTACCAGCTGCTGGGAAAGAAGCAGAATGGTTGAGGAACATGTTATTAGATATAAAGTTGTGGCCACAACCTATGCCAGCCATTTCTGTATTTTGTGATAGTGAGACTACCATGTGTGTGGCTCACAATAAGATATATAATGGGAAATCAAGACATATAAGCCTGAGGCACGCTTATATAAGAGAATTAGTCACAAATGGGACTATAACTATTGGGTATGTGAGATAGAATAAGAATTTGGCAGATCCACTTACCAAACCATTGACGTGAAATGTAGTACAACAAACTTGTTAAGGAATGTGGCTAAAACCTCTAAATTGAACACAAGCGACAGGAACCCAACTTTGAGTTAGTATACACTCTAACAAAATAAGTTCAATGAGGTAATAACAAGTTGTTTTGTATTGCTTAAGCACTGATCTCCTTTCGGAGCCTTAATTCCAATGTATTACATATTGTTATGAGAGGAGTCAAGAAGTTGTTAAATATCTGAAATAACTAGGGAAAAATAACAAACTTCATGGTGCAAACTGTTACACGAAGAGGTTGAATTAAATCTTAATGAAATTAGNGTAGTACTCACCCCTACTCCCTGCACCTTGTGTGCAGATTCAGGTACACCGGAGGCTTAGCTGAGCAGTCTTTGTTTCCCAGAGCTTATCAGAGTTGTTGACGTAGCTGCTTGACGTTCGCAGGACCTGACTACTCTTCCTATTTCAGTTTTATTTATATATACATTTCCAGACTTGAGTATTTCCGTTCAGATATTGTTATTCAGATTGATTTAGAGGCTCTAGACTCGTGACCCCAGGTCTTTGGGAGCATTTTATCAGACTTCGTATTTTTCTCAGTATTATTCTATTATAAATATTGGATTATTATTCTAAAACTATTATAATTCTCTTTAGATTGTCGGTTTGAGGTTTACGGTTGATTTGGGAACGATTGTGGTCAGGCTTGCCTAGAAATATTGTTGGGCGCCATCACGACCGGGTTTGGGGTCGTGACAAGTTGGTATTAGAGCCTAGGTTACTAGGCCTCGCGAGTCATGAGCCGATTTAGTAGAGTCTCGCGGATCGGTACGTAGACGTCCGTATCTATCCTCGGGAGGCTACAGAACCTTTAGGAAACACTTCACTTTCTTGAAATTCAAATCGTGCGGCTTGTTATTATGAAAAACTAAATTCCGTATTCTATTCTCTCGCAGATGGCGAGAACTCGCGCTAACGGACGTGGCGGACGACCACCAGTGCTACCTAGAGGTCGTGGTCGCGGTAGAGGCAGGGCAGCAGGGACAGCACCTGCTGACCCACCAGTTGACCAGACTCAGGGTCAGATTCCAGCACCAGTTAACCAGGCTCAGGGTCAAATTCCAGCTGTAGATGCTCCAGCAGCACCTGTTCAGGCACCGGCAGTGCCCATCGTGATTCCTGGTCTCCAAGAGGCTTTGGCTCAGATCTTGTCCGTCTGCACTGGCTTGGCTCAAGCGGTTTCAGCTACTACAACAGCGGCTACTTCTCAGACCGGGGGTGGTCATCAGACCCCCGATGCTCGCACACCCGAGCAGGTTGTTCAGGGCTTATAGACACCTGGGGTAGCTCCAGTTCAGCCAGCTGCACCAGTTGCAGCAGTTGTTCCAGTTGCGCCAGTCGCACCAGCTCCAGCTCATGTGGTTCTAACTATGCCGGATGACGAGCAGCGTCGGTTGGAGAGGTTCGGTAGGCTTCAGCCCCTGACATTCAGTGGTTTTGAGGGCGACGATGCCCAGGGTTTTCTGGATAAGTGCCAGCGTATACTTCGTACTGCGGGTATTCTGGAGTCTAGTGGAGTGGCTTTTACTACCTTCCAGTTCACAGGGCCTGTGGTGGGAGGAGTTCGAGAGGCGTAGGCCTATTGGAGCAGCGCCCCTCACGTGGCAGCAGTTCTCTACGGTATTCTTGGAAAAAGTATGTACCCCAGTCTCACAGGGAAGAGCTGCGTCGTCAGTTCGAGTGGTTGACTCAGGGAGATATGACAGTGACTCAGTATGAGTTGAGGTTTACACAACTAGCTCGGCATGCTACGTGGATGATCCCGACAGATCGCGAGAGGATCAGGAGGTTTGTGGATGGCCTCAACTATCTGATCCGCATATTGATGACTAGAGAAAGGGCTAGAGCAGTTACATTTGAGGAGGTAGTTGATGCAGCTCGTCAGATTGAGACAGATCGTCGTCGGGAGCGTGAGGAGAGGGAGGCTAAGAGGCCTTGAGGTTCAGGTAGTTTCAGTGGTGCTCCGTCTAGGGGCCAGTTCCAGCGCAGCAGAGGTTGTTCCTTCAGACCTCCTCAGTCAGGTCGTTCAGAGTCCAGTGGGGCTTCGTCAGGCCGTGGTCGTCAGGGTCATCAGCAGAGCCAGCCTGCACTGAGTGCCCTTCCAGCTCAGAGCTCTGCTCCTGCTTCTTCAGCCCAGGGTTCATCTGCAGCGAAGGGTTCCCATCAGTCCCCTTCTCCAGCTCCAGGTCGTTGCTACGAGTGCGGTGAGTTGGGTCATATGAGGAGACAGTGTCCCCGGTTCCGTAGTAGACAGTCTCAGCAGAGGGATCAGCCCTCATCTTCTGCTCCTGTTTCTTCAGCACCCACTCAGCCAGCTAAGAGTGGAGGTCAGGTAGCCAGAGGTCACCCCAGGGTGAGGACCGTACTGGCGGTGGTCAGGCTCGATTCTATGCTCTTCTAGATAGGAGAGACGCCAGTGCATCAGATGCAGTCATCACAGGTATTATCTCAGTCTGCCACAAGGATGCCTCCGTCTTATTTGATCCCGGATCTACCTACTCCTATGTATCTTCATATTTTGCTCATCATTTGGGTACGACCCGTAGTTGTCTTACCTTGCTTGTGCATGTATCTACCCCGGTGGGTGATACTGTTATTGTGGATCACGTATATCGATCCTATCTTGTTACTATTGGGGGTCTGGAGACCCGAGTTGACTTGTTATTATTGGGCATGGTGGATTTCGACGTGATTCTGGGTATGGATTGGTTATCTCCGTACCATGCTATTCTGGACTGTCATGCCAAGACAGTTACGTTGGCTATTCCGGGTATTCCGAGGATCGAGTGGCGAGGCGTGACTGACTATGTACCCGGCAGGGTGATTTCCTTCCTAAAAGCCCAACGGATGGTTCGGAAGGGTTGTTTGTCGTACTTGGCTTTCGTTAGAGATGTTGGAGCTAAGACTCCTAGTCTTGATTCGATTCTCGTTGTGAGGGATTTCCCTGATGTGTTTCCAGCGGACCTGCCGGGCATGCCGCCGGACAGGGACATTGATTTCGGTATTGATCTGGTGCCGAGCACTCAGCCCATCTCTATCCCTCCCTATCGTATGGCACCATCGGAGTTAAAAGAGTTGAAGGAACATCTTCAGGAACACCTAGATAAGGGGTTCATTCGCCCGAGTGTGCCACCTTGGGGTGCACCAGTGTTATTTGTAAAGAAGAAGGATGGCACAATGAGAATGTGCATTGATTACAGACAGCTAAACAAGGTGACAGTGAAGAACAAGTACCCACTACCCCGTATTGAGGATTTGTTTGATCAGCTTCAGGGAGCAAGGGTATTATCTAAGGTTGACCTTCGATCGGGCTATCACCAGCTGAAGATTAGGGATTCAGACATTTTGAAAACGGCTTTCAGGACGAGATATGGGCACTACGAGTTTCTAGCGATGTTCTTCGGGCTGACTAATGCCCCAGCCGCATTCATGCACTTGATGAACAGTGTATTTCGGCCGTATCTGGATTCTTTTATGATCGTGTTTATTGATGATATTCTGGTGTACTCGCGTAGCCAGGAGGAGCACGCGCAGCACCTGAGGGTGGTATTACAGAGATTGAGAGAGGAGAAGCTTTATGCGAAGTTCTCTAGGTGTGAGTTTTGGCTTAGTACTGTGACTTTTCTGGGACACGTGGTGTCCAGTGATGGTATTCAGGTTGACCCAAAGAAGATCGAGGCAGACCAGAGTTGGCCCAGACCGTCCTCAGCTACTAAGATCCGGAGTTTCCTCGGTTTGGCGAGTTATTACCGCAGGTTCGTTCAGGGCTTTTCATCTATTGCTTCGCCTTTGACGAAGTTGACACAGAAGAATACTCTATTTGTGTGGTCGGATGAATGCGAGGAGAGCTTCCAGAAGCTCAAGTCGGCCTTGACCACAGCTCTAGTACTAGTATTGCCATCAGCTTCAGGTTCTTACACGGTGTATTGTGATGCTTCAAGAGTTGAGATCGGTTGTGTATTGATGCAGGAGGGTAGAGTTATTGCGTATGCTTCTTGCCAGTTAAAGCCCCATGAAAAGAACTACCCTGTTCATGACTTAGAGTTGGCTGCTATCGTTGATGCCTTGAAGATTTGGAGGCATTATCTATATGGCGTATCTTGTGAGGTATATACGGACCATCGCAGTCTTCAGCACTTGTCTAAGCAGAAGGATATTAATTTGAGGCAGCAGAGATGGCTTGAGTTACTCAAGGATTATGATATTACCATCCTGTATCATCCCGGGAAGGCCAATGTAGTGGCCGATGCTTTAAGCCGGAAGTCCATTAGTATGGGTAGTTTGGCATACATTCCAGTTGGGGAGAGGCCCCTTGCAGTTGATGTTCAGGCTTTGGCCAATCAGATGGTGAGGTTAGATATTTCCGAGCCCAGTCGGGTGTTGGCTTGTATGGTTTCCCGATCTTCTTTGTACGATCGCCTCAGAGAGCGCCAGTATTATGACCCGCATTTTCTTGTCCTGAAGGACAGGGTCCAGCATGATGATGCCAGAGATGTGACCATTGGAGATGATGGTGTGTTGCGGATGCAGGGCCAGATTTGCGTGCCCAATGTAGATGGGCTCCGGGAGTTGATATTAGAGGAGGCCCACAGCTCGCGGTATTCGATTCATCTGGGTGCCGCGAAGATGTACCAGGATTTGAGACAGCATTACTGGTGGAGAAGGATGAGAAAGGATATTGCGAATTATGTGGCTCGGTGTCTCAACTGTCAGCAGGTCAAATATGAACACTAGAGACCCGGCGGTGTACTCCAGCGGATGGATATTACGGAGTGGAAATAGGAAAATATTACTATGGATTTTGTGAGTGGTCTTCCTCGTACCTCGAAGAAGTTTGATTCGATTTGGGTGATCGTGGATAGGCTGGCCAAGTCCGCACACTTCATTCCTGTATGCACTACCTATTCTTCGGAGCGGTTAGCAGAGATTTTCATCCGAGAGATTGTGCGGTTGCATGGGGTCCCAGTTTCTATTATATCAGATAGAGGTACCCGGTTTACTTCTCAATTCTGGAGAACATTTTAGCGAGAGTTGGGTTCACAGGTAGAGTTGAGCACAGCATTTCATCCTCAGACGGACGGACAGTCCGAGCGTACTATCCAGATATTGGAGGACATGTTGCGTGCCTGTGTTATTGATTTTGGAGGTTCTTGGGCTGAATTCTTGCCACTTGCAGAGTTTGCTTATAACAACAGCTATCAATCCAGCATTCAGATGGCGCCGTATGAAGCCTTATATGGGAGACGGTGTAGATCTCTGGTTGGTTGGTTTGAGCCTACGAGGCTAGATTATTGGGGACAGAGTTAGTGCAGGGTGCCTTAGAGAAGGTAAAAGTGATCCAGGAGAGACTTTGTACAGCTCAGTCGCGTCAGAAGAGCTATGCGGACCGGAAGGTTCGAGACGTATCTTATGCGGTGGGCGAGAAGGTCTTGTTGAAGGTTTCGCCTATGAAAGGCGTTATGAAGTTTGGAAAGAAAGGAAAGCTGAGTCCAAGGTTCATTGGACCTTTTGAGATACTTAGGAGGATTGGGGAGGTGGCCTATATGCTTGCTTTGCCACCTAGCTTGTCGGGAGTTCATCCGGTGTTCCATGTTTCTATGCTCCGGAAGTATGTTGGGGACCCATCTCATGTATTAGACTTCAGCACGATCCACTTGGATGAGGACTTGACCTACGATGTGGAGCCGGTGGCTATTTTGGGTTGTCAGGTTCGGAAGTTGAGATCTAAGGACATAGCTTCGGTGAAGGTACAGTGGAGAGGTCGACCCGTGGAGGAAGCCACTTGGGAGACCGAGCAGGTGATGCGGAGCAAATATCCTCACTTGTTTGAGACTCCAGGTATGTTTCTTGACCCGCTCGAGGACGATCGTTTGTTTAAGTTGGGGAGGATGTAACGACCCGACCTGTCGTTACGGGAGTTACCCCCCCGTTTTCCCCGTTTTATGCTTCTATATGTTTCATTATATGTGTTTGGAAAATTTGAAGTAATTCGGATAGAGTTCGGTTAGAAATGAGACAATAAGTCTCTTTATGAGAAGGATTGTTTGGAAAAGTCAACTGAATGTTGACTTATGAGTTAGAAGGCTCGGAATGGATTTCCGATGATTTGACTAGTTCCAGGGGATGATTTGTGACTTAGGAGCGCAATCGGAATTGAATTTGGAGGCCCGGTGTAGAATTAGGCTTGAATTGGCTAAGGTTGGATTTTGGCGAATTCCGGATGGTAGGTGAGATTTTGATCCGAGGGTCAGAATGGAATTCCGAGAGTTGCAGTAGCTCCGTTAGGTGATTTTTGATATGCGTGCAAAGTTTCAGATCATTCGGAGGTGTTTAGGTCGGGTTTTAGATCAAATGCAAGTTTCGAAAGTTTTAGTTTAACTTAGGCTTGAATCCGTGGTAATTCGATGATTTTGGTGTTTATGATAGTGTTTTTATGTTACGAGCAAGTTCGAATGAAGTAATAGAACATATCTGTGCATTTGGTTGAAGTCCCAAGGGCCTCGGGGTGAATTCGGGTGGTTAAACGAGAGTTTTGAGGTGTAATTGCAGGTCAGATTTTTCTGTCATCTGGTATTTCCGCTTCTGCGGAAATGGACCGCAGAAGCGGGTATGTGGTCGCAGAAGCGGTCGTGGCCGGCTAGGGAAATTCCGCAGATGCGGAAGGTGGCTCGCACCAGCGGGTCCGCATAAGCGGACAATGTGCTGCAGAAGCGGTTTTGAAGGAACCGCAGAAGCGGACTTCGCGTCGCATAAGCGAAGTCCGGGCTTCTAAGTGAAAACCGCTTAAGCGGAAATGTGGCCGCAGAAGCTGTCCCGCATAAGCGAAAGCGGGACCGCAGAAGCGAAAATCGCTGGGCGACAGAAGGGTTTTAAAATAATATTTCATCCTCGACCCTTTCATATTTTTCCTCCATTGTTGACGTTCTTAAGAGCTTTGAACAAGGAAATTCGAGGGTTTTGACTGAGAATCACTTGGAGGTAAGTTACTTGGCCTAAATATTCGAATCAATGGTAGAAATTACATGTAAATTGTAGAAAATTCATCAAAAACGGGTCAAGCTAGGGCTTGGAAAGCTGTAATGTAAAAATGGAATTTGGAGGGTCAAACGAGCTCCGATTTTGGTAAAATTTGTATGCACGGACTCGTGGCGAGACGGGGAATCCGTTGGTGTGATTTTCGGAATTTTTCGAGAAGTAGGTCCGGGGCTCGGGTTTTACCAACTTCGTGAATTTTAGTACTTTTCGAGTATTTTTGATTGGGTTATGTTTCTTTAACCCATATTTATGTATTCGTTGTGATTTGACTAGATTCGACGCGCGAGGAGGTCGATACGAAAGGAAAAGGCACTGCGGACCATTCTACGGCCGGTTAGAGGTGAGTAGTTGGCGTATATGATGGCCTGAGGGTTTGAAACCCCGGCTTATCACATTGTGACGCTATTGTAGGGCGCGACTCGCACCCCATGGCAGGTGCGGGATTAGTTATGACTGGGGATTGAGAGTTAGTCCATCGCGAACAAGAATATTTCTATATTGGTGACTGATACGCACCCTGTATTGAATATATCTGGGCTTATTGCCATGTTTGGGGCCTTGTGCCGATCTGTAGCATCCTTAGAGGATGAATGTCATTGTGATAGAATGCTTTGTATAATCATTGATCTCAGTCCTGTGTTTAATCACTGTTATGAAACACTAAGTCACTTTTCCTGAAGTTAAATATCTAAAGTATATCCTTCTTAATAAATTGGAAATTGGGAAATTAATTAAATCTGTTACGTGACTCATATGCATATTGTGGACTGAGTATGGATCGGGATGCACGCCGCAGCGAATGGTATGATTATATTGCGCTTGGGCTGAAGGAGCCCCTCCGGAGTCTGTACACACCCCCAGTGAGCGCCGTCGACGTTAAATGGATCGGGCTGTACGCCACGGCGTGTTCATGTGCATTGCATTGCATCCTTACATTTTACTTGCCTGTTATATTTGAAGTTGTTTTGCTGTTGGTTCGTAGTAAGGTGTAGGACTGTTAGTTTTAGCTTTGCTTTGTGGTATTTCGTGGATTTCTTATCTTCAGACATTTTATATGCTTATTACTCACTGAGTCGGTAGTACTCACCCCTACTCCCTGCACCTTGTGTGCAGATTCAGGTACACCGGAGGCTTAGCTGAGCAGTCTTTGTTTCCCAGAGCTTATCAGAGTTGTTGAGGTAACTGCTTGACGTTCGCAGGACCTGACTACTCTTCCTATTTCAGTTTTATTTATGTATACATTTCCAGACTTGAGTATTTCCGTTCAGATATTGTTATTCAAATTGTTTTAGAGGCTCTAGACTCGTGATCCCAGGTCTTTGGGAGCATTTTATCAGACTTCGTATTTTTCTCAGTTTTATTCTATTATAAATATTGGATTATTATTCTAAAACTGTTATAATTCTCTTTAGATTATCGGTTTGAGGTTTACGGTTGATTTAGGAACGATTGTGGTCGGGCTTGCCTAGCAATATTGTTGGGCGCCATCACGACCGGGTTTGGGGTCGTGACAGATTCGGGTGCCACCGTTCATATCTGTTATGAGAAGAATATGTTCAAGACTTATGCAGAAGTGAAGGAACCCGAGAAGGTTCTCATGGGAAATCATATGACTTCAGATGTAGCAGGAAAATGAAGGGTTGAGATCAATTTCACTTCTGGGCAGAAGCTAACATTGCTAAATCTGTACCATGTTCCCGCCATGAAGAAGAACTTGATGTCTGCTAGTTTACTGTCTAAGAGAGGCTTCAAGATAGTCATAGAACCTGATCATGTAATAGTATCTAAGAATGGTTTATTTGTTGGAAAGGGCTACACTTGTGATGGCATGTTCAAACTTTGTATTAATGCAATAAACTTTGTTTCTGCTTATATTGTTGAGTCCAATTCTTATTTATGGCATGCTAGATTAGGACATTTAAATTTTGGTTCGTTAAATTATATGTCCAAAAATGGATATATTTCTTGCAAGCATGATAATGTGAAAAAATGTGAAATATAAATGACTAAGAAACCTTTTCGTAAAACTGAAAGATTTGGTGAATTGTTACACTTAGTACATTCAGATATATGTGAACTAAATGAAAAGTTTACCAGAGGAGGCAAGAGATATTTTATTACTTTTATAGATGATTATTCTAGATTCAAATATGTTTACTTGCTTAGAACAAAAGATGAAGCATTTCAGAAGTTTAATGAATATAAATCTATTGTGGAAAATCAAAAGAATACTAAGATTAAGATTCTTCGTAGTGATAGAGGTGGAGAATATTTTTCCTCAGAATTTAATAAGTTTTGTGAAGAGAATGGTTTGATACATCAAACAAGTGCTCCTTATACACCACAACAAAATGGTTTGGCTAAAAGGAAAAATAAAACTTTAGTTGATATGATTAATGCTATGTTAATGAATGCACGTTTACCACATAATTTATGGGGTGAAGCACTTTTAATAGCTTGTCACATGTTAAATAGGGTGCCTTCAAAAAGCTTACATGTTTTACCATATGAACTTTGAAATAATAGAAAACCTTATTTAGATTATTTTAAAGTGTGGGGGTGTATATCACTTTATAGAGTTCATGATCACCAAAGAACAAAACTAGGTCCTAGAAGAATTAAAAGTGTTTTTGTTGGATATGCTCAAAATTCTAAGGCATATAGATTGCTGAATCTAGAATCTAATGTTATAATAGAATCTATTCATGTTGAATTTATTGAAAATAAATTTTTAGATAACACTGTTGATGAGGAAATGACTGAATGAAATGAAAGTGATAATAATGCATACAGATTGTCATATTCCGAAATTACTACAAGTAAAAAGAAAAGTGAAAATATACAAATAGAACTAAGAAAGAGTCAAAGAATAAGGAAAGAAAAATGTCTTGGTTCTGATTTTTTCTTTTCACAGTCCTTAGTCTTTCTTGTAAAAGGAGATAGAAAAAAAGTCTGTAATTAAATTTCTATCTTATTAAATGTTGAAGAAGACTCGAAGACATTTCAAGAAGCAATGGTTTCTCGAGATGCTGCCTTCTGGAAAGAGGCTATTAATGATGAAATGGATTCAATAATGTCCAACAATACTTGGGTTTTAGTTGATCTTCCAAATGGATCAAAACCCTTAGGTTGTAAATGGATCTTTCGGAGGAAGTATAATACAAACGGTTCTATCCAAACCTTCAAAGCAAGATTAGTAGCAAAAGGTTTCACTCAAAAAGAAGGCATAGACTATTTTGATACTTATGCTCCTATAGCAAGAATAACGCCCATTAGAGTGCTTTTATCGTTGTCTTCTATATATAACTTGTATGTGCAACAAATGGATGTTAAAACGGCCTTTTTAAATGGAAACCTTAGTGAAGAGATTTATATGCAACAACCTGAAGGTTTTGTTCTTCCAGGAAATGAGAAGAAAGTATGTAAATTGATAAAGTCTCTCTATGGTTTGAAACAAACACCTAAACAATGGCATGAAAGGTTTGATAGTGTTGTACTTTCAAATGGATTCATACATAATCATGCTGCCAAATGTATCTACTCCAAGTTCACAAAAGAATACGGAGTTATCATTTGTCTATATGTTGATGACATGCTAATTTTTGGTACAAATATGCTTGGTATTACTGAAACCAAGAAGTATCTAACTTCAGTTTTTAAGATGAAAGACTTAAATGAAGTAGATACTATTCTAGGCATAAGGATGAAAAGAGAGAACAAAAGAAAGACTTTATCACAATCACATTATATTGATAAGATCCTTGCTAAGTTCATTCATTTAGGCATAAAGGAGTTTAATACTCCTATGACTCCAGTATCAAGCTAACTGAAAAACTGGAAGAGCAATAGCCCAATTAGAGTATGCAAGTGCAATAGGTAGTATGATGTATGCAATGCATTGTACAAGACCTGATATAACATTTGCTGTTTGTAAACTTTCAAGGTTTACTAGTAATCCAAGTAATGATCATTGGAAAGCAATAACTAGAGTACTTGGATATTTAAAATATACAAAATATTTGGGCATTTGCTATAATGGTTTTCCCACTGTTTTAGAGGGATATTCTGATGCAAGATGGATTACCAGTGTTAATGATAATAAATCTACTTCAGGATGGATATTTACTTTGGGAGGTAGTGCCATTAGTTGGCATCCAAGAAACAAACTTGTATTTCTCATTCTACTATGGAATCTGAATTCATAGCATTAGCAGCTGCTGGGAAAGAAGCAGAATGGTTGAGGAACATGTCATTAGATATAAAGTTGTGGCCACAACCTATGCCAGTCATTTCTGTATTTTGGGATAATGAGACTACCATGTGTGTGGCTCACAATAAGATATATAATGGGAAATCAAGACATATAAGCCTGAGGCACACTTATATAAGAGAATTAGTCACAAATGGGACTATAACTATTGTGTATGTTAGATCGAATAAGAATTTGGCAGATCCACTTACCAAACCATTGACGAGAAATGTAGTACAATAAACTTGTGAAGGAATGGGGCTAAAACCTCTAAACTGAATACAAGCGACAGGAACCCAACTTTGAGTTAGTATACACTCTAACAAAATAAATTCAATGAGGTTATAACAAGTTGTTTTGTATTGCTTAAACACTGATCTCCTTTCGGAGCCTTTAATCCAATGTACTACATATTGTTATGGGAGGAGTCAAGAAGTTGTTAAATATCTGAAATAACTAGAGAAAAATAACAAACTTCATGGTGCAAACTGTTACACGAAGAGGTTGAATTAAATCTTAATGAAATTAGTAAATGTTTGTAGTAACAGGAACATTGTAGCTAATTTAACCTATATGAATATTGAAGTGGTGCCGCTTCAAGCAAGGTTTAAGGGGCTGATCTTGTAAATATTCATGAAGTCAGGATGAGCACATGGCCATAAACTTGCTAAAGCAAATATTGGATTTTCATAGCCACTGTATGATATTGTGCCTGTGATATTTTCAGTTTTGACACAAGGAGTTGTGGTTCAAACCTTTAAGGTACCAATAAGTTCGTCAAGACTTTAAGATATTTACACTAATGGAAAGTTCAAATCAAAATAAGATACTCTCCAATATGCGTAATATTATGAGAAATATAACAAACTAGTGGGGGATTGAAAAGATAGTTTGTTATTGATGTTGGAAAAGTGGGCTTGTCCCACATCGGTGGTGCAAGGCCTCTTTGAGTGCCTTTTAAGTCCTTGTCCTTTTATGTGTTTAATTTAGAACACATACTCTTATATATGTGCAAATCCATATATATTATATATTATATATATTAATATCAAAGACTTGGACTTGGACTTGGGGCGCGGGCCGGGTCGGACCTAAAATAAATATTTTATTGTTTATTTATTTCTACAATTAAATCTATTTTATTTTAAATTTATTTGAATAAACAGATGCGTCTGTTTATGAAAGAACACATCTTTTGAAAAGGTCTGATGGTTGCCTATAAATAGAAGTTCTTCCAATAAAGTGGATATAGAAAAATCTGCAGTATATTCTTGGCTTGTTGTATCCTGAAGAAGATTGTTTGTATTTCCCCAATTTGTATATGGGCAATATCTTCTTTAAGAAAAGTCGTTCTCACGCCTCAAGCCTTCTTCAATTTCGTTTTCGATTATTATTTTTCTAACACCTCACACCTTCTCACTTGCAAAGAATTTTGCGCCTACTATTGCTGGCACATCCCTTCCTTTCAATAATATATCATCACCAAATAAGAAACAAAGTTTCCCATGATATTGGCATTCATGCTTCAATAAACAGTGGAAGCATCTTCAACTCCTTAATACCAGCATCATCTACAAACATCAAGATCTTCTCCAGATGTTCAGTTTCTATGTTGTGGATAGAGAATTGTATGAGATACCTAGGACTGTGAATATCAACATGTGAGTCCTCACTAGAAACAGTTAGATTTAGAGCAATAGAAAAATTGTCTTTCAGAAACTCAGGTCTGACCAAATAATTCCCAACTAAATCTGGAAGCTCCTTAATTTCCTCAATTATTGAACACTAGAGAATACATCGGCGCTTCGCGCTGTAAAAATACAATAGTGAATATGCAATTTTTTATATTTATAATTTAGTTAAGATAAAAGAAATTAAAAGATTATATATATGAGTATGAAATAAATTTTACAATAAATAACAAATATCAAATATGAATTTCTCATTAGAAACCCATTTTCAAGGTTGATTGCACTTTCTTCAACACAAAAGTGTTGTTTTTCTCAATTTCTGCGTACATGCGAATCACTTATAAGCATTATTTTGTTCTAAGAAAAATGTTCGTAGCGTATAATTATTTTTTCAATACTTTATACGTATTGTAAAATATCTTATTGATACGCGTGATGAAGTTTTTGATGTACGGAATACATAATTCAATTCTAGAAACTAAATAACTGCAAATAAATGTTTATTTGTTTCTTGTATATACTACTGCAAAATCGTTAATCAACCTTGTTTGTGAAATACTTGACTTCGTTAATAAAGTTTATTTCTCTAACTCATAACAGCTTACTTGACTTCTTATTATATATGCAACATTGAAATGTTGCATTACCTTCATTTAAGTAAATTGATACTTTGATGATATTGTAAATCTTTATTGGAAAATAAATGAAACTTAAAAATCTGTAATATGAAACGTCAATGCCACAAGAATAAAGAGTTAGGTCTCCCTGTTTTAGTTTAGGAAATCCGTCAAGCGTATACCACGACCACAATAAAAAAATGCGAGGAATATGACATGTAGTATATGAATATCAATAATGGCTTTTATGGCATGTAAAAACAACTGATATGATATCAATACGAAATAAAACAGTTCCACGAGTTAAAGAATCTTTACAAAAAATGATGAGCACTCCATTGCTAAAAATTCGTAACGTGTATATATATTTCTGGAAACAAAAGTAGGCATAACAAAATAAGTATTTATTTGTTCTATGTTGAATATAAGAACCTTACAGAGAAAACTAAATGAGGAATAAGGAGAAGAGAATATGATATCTTAGTTAGAGAACATCTAAAACACTCAGGTAGAGAAAGTCTATGACGGTGATTCGTGCTTAGATTTGGAATATTACTCAATACAGTAGAACTTAAAGAAAATAATCTAAAAAACTTGAACAGTCTAACCTTATAGATTCCGTGAAAATTCTTATCCAAATAATAAAGTTATCAAGTTGATCAATGAGAGGAGATTGTGATGATGAAGCCGTACGGAGATATATTTTTCATACCCCTTGTGTCTCCAAATGAAAATGAAGGTACGGAGATATATTTTTACCTAAAAAGTATAAAATAAAATAAAATAAAAATGATAAAATGTAGTAGAACTAACATGTTAATAAGCAGTAAAACTACAGACTTACTGGAAAGAGGAACAAAAGAGAAATATAAGAACATACCGACATGCTTTAAGAAAAAGTAGATAAAATATACAATAATCCTGGAACCTCCCTCTCTCTCTCGGTATGTCAACCTTGAAAAAAAATATAGTCGATCAAAATCAAAAAAGATTATAACCTCATTAGCACAATTGCACAAAGTAAATAAAAATAAAAATAATAAGAAAAAGAAGGAAAATACCACGTATAACTAACCGCAAAAAAATATCGAATTTTTCTCTTCATCATTTTTGGAAACAGTTGATTCAGATCCTTTTTCTAAGTTTCAGCGCTGTAATGCATATTTATTTTGTAGCCGAGAGCAACTGGAGCACATAAATTAAACATCAACAAAAGAAGATTCAAATGTTGTACAGAGTATTAAACAAACGTAAGTAAACTAAGGAACGTTCATATGTACTTTAGCATTTGAAACTCTTGTTTTCTTTCATGGTGGAATCCAATAGGTATAAACTCATTTTGTTGGTCATAAATGAGAGTGCTTAGGGACAATTAGTGAGGGAATAGGAATAGAATCTGTTCATCAATCGATTCTTTAGTTATGTTGTGACGACCCAAAGGGGTCATCACCTGTTTCCTCATTTATTCTGTGCTTCCAAGGCCTTAAAAACCTCATTTTTACTTGCCTCGATTTGCGTGCGCAGTCCGGGCGCATAGCCGGAAAAGCTTAAATATGAGTTATGCGTGAAAAATGATGAATTTTGATATTAATATGATTAAAGTTGACTTTGGTCAACATTTTTGGTAAACGGATCCGGACCCGTGATTGGATGGTCCCGGAGGGTCCGTAGAAAAATATGGGACTCGGGCATATGCCCGGAGTCGAATTCCGAGGTCCTGAGCCCGAGAAATGAATTTTTCTATGAAATTATTTTTCTGAAATTTATATGAAAATTTGAAATGAAAATTGATTAAAAGACTGTGGTATCGGGCTTGTATTTTGGTTCCGACGCCCGGTACAAGTCTTATATATGGTTTAAGCGCTTTCTATGAAATTTGGTTGAAATCGGACATCATTTGACGTGTCTCGGACCCAAATATCTAAAATTTGAAGTTTATGAAGTTTGATGAAAAAGTGATGATTTTGAGGTTTGATTCCTCGTTTTCGATGTTATTTTGGCGATTTAATCGCATGGTTAAGTCCGTAAGATGTTGTCAAGTTAGTGTGTGTGATTGGTTAGGAGCCCCGAGGGCTCGGGAGTGTTTTCGGAGGTTTTCGGGGTAGTTTTGGACTTAGGGAGTTAGCAGATTTTCTGCAATTTTTACACAGGGATTTTCTTCATCGCGTTCGCACTAGCCCTCCCGCGTTCGCATAGCCTTGCTCCCTTTTCTCCTTCACGTTCGCGTTCTGGCCATCGCGATCGCGAAGCTTTGCTGCTTCCTTCAACGCGTTCGCGTGTCTCCTCACGCGTTCGCGTAGGCCCAGATCCCAGACCCCAGCCATTTACTCTACGCGTTCGCACTCCCCCTGTCGCGAACGCGGTGCTTCTCAGCCCCCTTCTTCGCGAACGCGACCCCCATGTCGCGAACGCGAAAGGCAAATTTGTCCAGCGATTTTAAATACCCAAAACAGAACCCATTTCGGGATTTTTCCCCATTTCACGAAAACCTTTCTTCTCCACAGCCTTGTAACGATCCTTGGAGCATTTCTTCACCAAATATTCTTGGGTAAGTATTACCTAACTCATTTTCTTCATTTTCTATCATCATCCAATGAAATCCTAGGCCTAGAACATATAATCTAGGGTTGAAATTGGGGGAAATGGGTAGTGTTAGGGCTTTTCGATTTTCTTGAATCTAGACCTCGTTTTGGGGTCGAATTTGAAAACAAATTGTATATTTGGGCTCGTGGGGGAATGGGTAACATGGAATTGGTTCGAACCTCGTGTTTTGACCAAGCGGGCCCGGGAGCGATTTTGGAATTTTTAGAAGAGAGCTTGAAAATTCATATTTAAGTATTGGGTTTAGTTTGTTTAGCTATTATTAATATTGTAAAGTCATTATTTTTCATAGATTTGACTAAGTTGGAGGCAAATTCGAGGGGTAAAGCTATACTAGAGGCTTGAGTTGAGTTTGGAGCATTCGAGGTAAGTGTTCGATCTAACTTTGGCTTGAGGGAATAGTATTAGAGTATTATTTGCTAATTGCTAAATGTTGAGTATGGTGTATAGGCATGGTGACGAGTATCTATACACCGGTGTCTAGCATGACCGTGAGTCCTTATTTGTGCTTATTTGGGATTCGGTAGTGACTCTTCCTTGTTAATTGGTGGTTTTTATATGATATGGAAGGAATGAGAAGGAAATATGATTTGTGAACACTTGGAGCGTTGGCTCGATTTTTGACCTTGATTATAAAGTAAGGAATGAACGTAGTAAAAAGGGATGTGATTATCTCCCCTGCCGGGATGTTTGAACATATTATTGTTGCTCCCTTGCCGGGATTTAGCTTTTTTGCTTGGTTCTCCCTTGTCGGGATATTTAATGTTGTTTGTCTATCCCCTCGCCCTGTTGTTTGTGATTGTTGTTTGGGTGAGGAAGAGTTATATTTGCACGAAGGGTCATTCCGTGCCATGTTTTGATTATTTATGCACGAAGGAACATTCCGTGCTCTGATTTGATTACAATTGCACGAGGATCATTCCGTGCCATGATATGAGAGCTATGTGAGGGAAAGCACGAAGGTTGATGCCGTGCACTTTATTTGATTGTTTTGGTGAGTGCAAGAGTAAAAGCACGAAGGGTGATGCCGTGCACTTGTCTTTGATTTTCCTGATATTTTTGCTGATAATTGAGTTACGTTGTCCTCTACTTTTATTTATTGATTTTCTTGTTGTTATCGGTTCAAGTGCATTAGTTGTCTTATTCCGCTATTACTGAGTTTCTTTATGTTGGCATTTTTCTTTATTGTGTTACTTGTCGTTACTTGTTTTCTTCGGTGAGTCATAATTATTGTGTACTTGTTGTCTTATGAATTCGTATAAATTGTTGCAATGTATGGAGTAAATTTCATTGGAAGAACTGTTGATATTATAAAATGGGATCGTGTGGTACGCCGACCACTTATATATTATAAAATGGGATCGTGTGGCACGCCGACCACTTATATATTATAGAATGGGATCGTGTGGCACGCCGACCACTTATATATTGTAAGATGGGATCGTGTGGCACGCCGTCCACGTAATCTATGTTGGAAGGAACCGGTTGTGATTTTTCCTTATGTACTCCTACCGTTCTATTTTATCCATTATCCCCAAAAGCATGTTTTTTTCCCCTCCCAGTCTTGATTATTATTTTTCGCTGTTATTTTTGTAGTACTTGTACACATATATATCTGCACAGGTTGATTGGTGGTCCTGTCTAGCCTCGTCACTACTTCGCCGGGGTTAGACCAGGCACTTACCAGCACATGGGGTCGGTTGTGCTGATGCTACACTTCTGTGCTCTTTTGCACAGATCACGGTACCGGAGCAGCTTTTGGACCACAGCAGTAGTTGATTGGGAGCTGGCATCAGTCCAGGGACTTTCGAGGTAGCCTAGCTGGCGTTCGCAGGCCGGGGTCCCTTTCCATGTTTTTAGTTTGTTTTCCTTGTACCGAGACAAACATTGGTGTATTTTTATTCTGACTTGTTTTTAGCACTCTTTAGTAGTTCGTGAGTTAGCGACACCAGTTTTGGGTAGAGAAATGTTAACTTCCGCAAATTTTTGGGTTTTCAGTTATTTAAGTTCTAAAGACTTCCGCTTTTATATTAACTGTCTCGTTGATCTTTATATTTGTTGATGATGTTAAGAGTAATATTAAATCAATTGGCTTGCCTAGCTCCTATTAGTAGGCGCCATCACGACTCCCGATGGTGGGAAATTCGGGTCGTGACATATGTGAAACGTTTGAAGTAATAAATAGGAATAGAATCAGTGCGTAACTGCGTATATGAAACGTTTGGAGTGTTAATTTATAAGATTTTAATTTAATTTTGCAATAGCAGAAATAAGAAAAAAGATAAATGAGAATGATGGGCGAAGAGAGGTGCCATGTAAGCACTATTTGTTTGACTCCGTCGTAACTGTTCATTTCAATAGCTTAGGCGTTGCAACTGTTACATTGTTTTGTTGGAGCAGAAAAATAGTTTATTTAATAGAAAAGTGAGAGAAAAAAAAAGCAAAAAAATGACAAAAAAGATAAATATGTTTCCAAGAATTAGAGAGATGCCACATAAGATTTCCAAAGCCCAGCTTTATATATATATATATAGATGAAAACACACCAGCCTCCTCTGAAGTTTTACCATAAGTGCTCACAAGAGAAGTACTATAAAGAACAACTGCTTCAAGTTTCTTGTAATTCAATCTCAATTCAGCAAGTATTTCAAAGTATCGTTCATTAGCAACAACTATCCCTGGGTCAACATGATAAAACTCATAGCAGCCTGTTTGTCTTAACTACTCATGTGACATAGGATCAAGGAACAAAATCTCATTTAGCCCCTTAAATAACTCAGGGCTAAAGTGTTTCACCGCCTTCTGTATAGCTAAGTCACAAGGTTTCTTCATAGTGTACTTGTCCATTAATAATCTTGACAAGAGATATACAAGATGGTTTTCAACTTCAGCTTTCCCTTCATCATATTCTCTCCATAGTTCTTCAATCCTTCTTGTATTTTTCTGCATGCTACTAAAAGTAAACTTGTCACTTCGCTCCAACATGGAAGGTCTATCTTTACCAAAACCAATCAGCTATGTATTCGAAAGAACTACTGCTCCCTTATTAATTACTTGATACTCGCCGAAAGGAAGCGTAGTACCCTCGGAAATACAATTGGTTGAACTAGAAACACTAGAAGCCTCGCCTACATTTCGCGTTTCCAGTACTGGTTCTAGCTCCCTGGTCGTGCTTCCTTTTGCCTCCCCAATAGGCTCATTGTATAGGGGAAAAACTGAATTTATATTGAAGGTGACGTGGCATAACACGTGGACTGGTCAAATGGTCAAAACATGATGATCAGTTAAGAGGCACGGGCGATATCATATACGAGGAGAAGAAAGTTAAATAGGCGCGAGATGCTATTCAAATGATACGAGTCTCGTATCTATTTAACTTAATTAAAGCCAGGAAGTCAGAAGGAATTGAAGATATGAATCTGATGGCATAAAGGAGTCTAAATTCAGTATTAAATGTCAAATACGTTAGCGAATCAGTATTGAATAGGAATGATTGTGCAACTTTTCATTTAATGTCATTTAATGCTCATAATTGCCTCTTTAAGGCTAAGGCATTATACCTTTTCCTAGAAAAATCAACTATAAAAGGAGGATGTCTCAGCATTTGTAGGGACACGGAAAATCATTGAGATTACATTGAAATACAAACTTATTTACTGCTTTATTATCCTCAAAAATTTCTTATTCTTTTCGTCTCCTGATTATTAGTAACCCGATTTTTTTCTCTTAATTTCTAGTTTTAACCGAAATTCTATTTTTTTTTTGTTAAACAAATTGGTTCCGTTACCAGGAATCTGATAATCTATTCCTTTTTAAGTTACATTTTATTTGTTGTTATCATCATGTCAAACGACAACAACAACAACAATAATGCTGATGAAAATCAAATCCATCAGAATCAAGGAGATTTACACAACATTAACGTAGTTCCTTCCCCTTAAAATTCACCACATCAAACTCGTGAAGGTACTCCTGCACTAGAATCTCATGCTGACGAGCAAGGACAATCTGAACATTTTGAGGGACCAGATGAAGCTTTACAGAAAATAGTTGATGCACGGGTTAGCCAAGCTCTTCAAGCTCTAGTTAGCCGGTTACCTGCTGCATCACCCACACCTACGCCTAATAACAATACATTGGAGAATCCACGTTCTGGCCTTGTTAATTCTGCAAATGAGGGAACCCCCAGCGAACCACGAGAAACAAATCCAGGTAATACAAATAATTCTCATTTATAAAATTTGGTACTAACTTTGCAGAAACAGCTCAAAGAACAAAACGAGCGCATCGAGCAAATCCCTGGAGTCCCCCCAATAATCAAAGGAGTAGATGTGGATAAATACTCACAACAACCTTGGAAACCAAGTGCTGCTCCCCTTCCAATCCCTAAAAAGTTCAAAATGCCTGACATCTCAAAGTATGATGGCACAACGGACCCACGTGATCATGTGACGGCATTTACTACAGGTGTCAAAGGCAATGATTTAACCAAGCAGGAAATAGAGTCCGTGTTGGTCAAGAAATTTGGAGAAACACTCACCAAGGGTGCACTAACGTGGTATTCTCTTTTGCCTGAAAATTCTATAAACTCTTTTGCTGAGCTTGCAGATTCTTTTATTAAGGCGCACTCAGGAGCTCAAAAGGTTGAGAAGAGAATGGAAGACATTTTAAAAATCAAACAAGGGGACTCAGAATTGCTTCGATATTTTGTTGATAGATTCCAACGGGAAAGGATGACTTTACCCCGTGTACCTGATAATTGGGCTGCAATAGCTTTTGCAAGCAACTTAAATGATAAAAGTTCAGAAGCCACCAGAAGACTTAAAGAAAGCCTTCGAGAGTTCCCTGCAACCACGTGGAATGATGTTTATAACAGGTACAGTACAAAGTTGCGAATCGAAGAAGATACCGTGCCTCGATTTCAACATGAAGAAAGGAGCAGTTCCAGGAGATCCGAAACTGAAAAAAGATCAGGTAAAAACAGGTACGATCCTTATATGGGTCCTGCAGGAAAAGATTCACGGTCAAAACAGGAAAATCAACGATATGATCAAAAATCAAGAAACAGGGAATCTGGTTCTTCATCAAGGTTCAGGAATGATCGAAACATACAAGAGTCACGAGATGATGATGGATGTTTGAAGGCAAGATTTGGTGGATATAATTTCAATGTCACTACCTCCGAGCTCGTAGCTGTTTTGAGGAGCATGGGAGATAAGGTACGTTGGCCGAAAGAGATGCGGTCAAATCCAAATAAGCGCAATCCAGATCATTGGTGCGAATTTCACAATGATCACGGGCATAAGACTTCGGAATGTAGATTCTTGCAAAGTGAAGTGGACCATCTATTGAAACAAGGGTATCTCACTGAGTTATTTAGTGAGAAAGGTAAGCAAGCCTACATGAAAAATAGGCAAGAACCACCAAAGCCCCCATCACCCAAGAGAACTGTGAATGTTATAAGTGGGGGAGAAGATATTTATGGAGTAACATATACAGCTTCAAATAAAGTTTCCAAAGTAACAATCACGCACGGGAAGCGAGTGCGACAGACCTTAGAAGATGAAAGTATCACTTTTGATGATACAGATACAGAAGGAGTGATCACCCCCCACAACGATGCACTGGTAATATCTTTACTTGTACATGACACTAATGTAAAACGAGTTTTGATTGATCCAGGAAGTTCCGTAAATATTATACTACTAAGGGTATTACGTGAAATGCAAGCTGAAGACAAAATGATACCGAAGGCGCATACCTTGTCCGGGTTCGACAATTCAAGTGTAGTAACAAAAGGAGAGGTAGTTCTAACAACTTTTGCTGCAGGTGTTGTTAAAGAAACTAAAT